>NW_015168061.1:607984-619772 GCF_001447785.1 Gekko japonicus
AAGGAAGGAAGGCGGAGGAGTAGCCTCAAAATTTCGGGACTACTATAAGCAAAGGGGGTTGTGTCACCCCCTTGTCCCACCTGGGTTCTGGCTTCTCAGATTGAGCATCAGATTTCTCTCTCTTTTCCTCAGCATCTCTGTTCGCCAGTCCAGTCTCCTCCCCGGCTATCTCCAACCTTCTATCTTTATTTCCTCTCTGGCCCTTCCTCCCCCCCCCCCGTCTCTAACACCGCCCCCAGCTAAATCCCTGAACGCTGAGGTGGGGCGGATCCGCTGCCTGCAGCTCATTTCCTCCCAGCTCCACGTCTTCGTGCATCCTTCTGGCTTTTAGGCAGCCTCGCCACAGCACGGTACGCTGTTGATCTCTGGCCCGCCTTCCTCCGCTCCTCTCCGGCTGCAGACGTGTCCCGTCCTCTTCCTGGCTGCCTCCAAAGGGCATGCTGACCTCTCACCGCTTCTTCTCCGCTTCTCCGCCTGCTCCGTCTGGCAAACCAGCCCCAGATGGGGTAGGTGGGGGACTGGCTGTGAGTTTCCCTGTGTCCCGCTTGGTGGTCCCTAGGGCTTGTTCCGGGATCTCCCAGCCGGGGCCTGGACAGAAGGACTGTGTTGAAACTATCGCCCATGTTCTTCTCCAGTGCCCTCTCTATCTGGTGTCCCATTGGGATCTTTTATATCCCATATTAGCCCAAATTTTAGAAACCTCTGATGATTTTAAGGTTCTTCTTTTTTTTTTTTTGCTTGATAACCCAGATATAGAAATAATGAAAATAGTAGCAAAGTTTCTTTGCAGTGCCATGGTCACACGTCCTGATTTTTTTTTTTTGCTCCCTATTCTATTTTTTTTTTTAATTTTTAAGCTTTTATTAAAAAAAAACAAATGCTCAGCACATTAACTCAAACTGGAATGACAAAAATATATATATAACAATTGACAGAGGGGTTGACAAAAATGGATATTTCGATGCTCATTTCAACAACTGGCATAAAATCCCACTAAACAGGCTAACAAAAACTACTATGAATTAGGTTTTATTATGCTGTTACTCTGTTTATTTTTTCTGCAACTCTAATTTTACTTGGCACCAGTGTTCCCTCTAAGCTGAGTTGGTGTGAGCTAGCTCACAGTTTTTTAGCCTCCGGCTCACACCTTTTTGTCTTAGCTCAGGAAGGATGGCTCCAGAGCAAACTGATTTATGCAATAGCCAAATTGCTTGCTCACAACTTTAATGCCGGTAGCTCACAAAGCAGGATTTTTGCTCACAAGACTCCACATCTTAGAGGGAACATTGCTTGGCACAGATTTTGTATTTAGATTATTGAATCTACATGTATATGCCCAGGGCTCTAGTCGGGGGGGAGCTCTCAGGTACGGAGCTCCGGAAGAGAACCTCTAGGGGGCGGGGCGGTCACGTGGTGAAGCCCCGCCCCCTTCTTTACCCCGCCCTCTGCTTCGATCCTCATTCCGTTTGGGAATGAGGATGAAGCAGGAGGGTAAGTAGCCGGGCCTTCTGACACACTTCCGGCGATGTCAGGGGGTGTGGCCTTCTGTCACTTCCGGTGATGTCAGGGGGCGTGGCATATGCAAATAAGTTATGCTAATGAGTTATGCTAATGAGCTCCGGCAGCTCTTTTTCTACAACAAGACCCCTGTATATGCCAATAAAGGCTTGTCTGTCTGTCAATAACAAGCCAGGTACAAGAAAGAAGACATATGTTTCATCACCCTTCCTCTGGTCTTGAGGTACAGCTGCACGACTTGTATTACCCTAATCCAGGGGTGGCCAAACTGTAGCTCAGGAGCTGCACGTGGCTCTTTCACACTGTCTAATTTAATGTTAATAAAAAGCGAATCCACATATTTTTCAATGAAAAACATGTGTGTAATATTTAATCATGCCTTGTGGCTCTCAAACATTTGACGTTTATTCTGTGTGGCTCTTATGTTAAGAAAGTTTGGCCACCCCTGCATGAGATTCGCCTTTACGGTGCAATCCTTAACCAGGTTACACTCTTCTGAGCAGATTGACTTTGATGGATTTAGTGACTGTGCCGTCACTTTCCTAGCAATCTCCTGTTTTAAGATATCGCCACATCATTTCCTGGCCTTAACTGAGGTTGGTTTCAGGAAACACAGTTTTAGAGTCTCCAGAAAGTTGGATATATCTGGATTGGTTTTCTCTTTGCAGTGTTCCAGTTTATGGCAGAAGGGGACTGCTCTGGCCTGCAGGCCATAATCCACCCTGCCCTCCAAAGTTTTTTGCAACACCTGGAGAGGCCTTTCCCTCTCTTTGGTAACCTGCCATCACTACATGACCTTTGCAGGAATTACCCACTAGGAGAGTCAAGACTCCCAGCTGTCCTTCCAAGTTTTGAGGCCTTGCCTCTGTGTCTCCTGCTGCCCAGTGCCTGGTCACCATGGGGACAGCTTACTGCCTTGTGCGCCCATGGAGGAATAACCACTTGACAACTGCTGTCCTTCCCCCCGATGCTCCTTTTAAAATAGCATGTCCAAGACAGTGGAGTTCTATGTGGTACAGAGAACTATTAGCACTATCAAAAGTTATGACGTATTTATTAAAAAGAAAATGTTCACAAGCATACTTTTAACACAGCACCAGATTGAGCAAGGGATTCAAAAGAAATGGGTAAAACACAAATCCTCTGTTCCTATCTTTATACATGCCTTATCAGTTTTAAAATATAGGACTGGCTCCTTAGGAAGTTACAGATCTCTACAGAGTTACCATTACCTTGAAGTTTTCCTCAGCTTTGCAGGTGACCACATGGTCAATGGCTACCTCCTCCAGACCACAGTTAAGAGTTCTGTCTCCCCTGATGAGCCCAGCACAAAAGAGAGCTCCCCCTTGTTGCAAGGAGTTTTTATCACATCTGTTTCTTCACTCACTGACCCAGTCAGGCTAGGTCATGGAAGCCTTTCCTGAAGCCTCCAGAAATTTCCTTCCTGAAGCCTTTCTAGCATTTAACATCTCCAAATCTCTGTTCCTTGCTTGAAGGGGGGCTGGACCCACCCATTATCTCTCCTGCTATATCTATTAGCATTTGTATGAAGGTAAGCTGGAAAGCAATTGGACTGACTTCCTCCCTTCCATCTATTCTTTGCCTGGTGGGGGGCTTTTAAAACTCAGAGTGCAGGTTTTGCTCATTTCAAACCTCCAAAGGAAAAAAAAATGCATTTCTTCACACAGCTCTATTGATACAAGAGAGGGTTTCCAGGATTTCATTGCCAGCTTTCTGCACCCCTAATTCCACTATGACATCCCACATTGATCACATTTGTATCAGATCTGCTACCTGTCCTTGTGCACCTTCTGTTTCCCATCCCACCCTGGCCATGTCCCCATTCCTGCCTGGACTTCTACAGCCGAAGCATGTCTTGGATGGGTAATACTGCTGTTAAGCAAGGCACGAATGACATCAGGCAAGCAGGTTGGGATATTTGCCAAGGCCATGCAGTGCTACTAGAAGATAACCCAGCAACAAGGTTGTGGTATCATAGAATCCAGACCTCTACATTGTTATTCATTTGTAAGCCAGAATGAGTGTCAGAATCCCATTCGGAAGTCATTCCCAATTGTGATGAGTTGAATAAAGGTGACCCGGGCTATCTGACTTAAATGTTCCTGGCTCTGAATGGTTTAACTGCAGACCTTGGGCCCTAATGGAGCGGTTGCATTCAAATTACCCCAAAAGGGTAATGGGGAAAAAAATTCTCAATGCATAGTAAACGGTATTGTCTACCGAATAATGTGCAGAGGACATTGGGCTATTAATATTAATACTGTGAGCTCAGAAACATTTTTCATTTGGGCTGAATAAAGTGTCAAGTTTTTTTTTTTTCGAAGTCTCCGAAGTGCCATCTGATTATGATGAATCCATTCCTCAATCTACTTAGATATTGGCATCTGTGTATAAAAGGACACATAGTTCCCCGTTATTGACACATTTTTCATAACTGTAATAGTAGCTGGAGAGCAGAGAATATCTCCCTGTTGCCTGTGACAAAAAAAATGGCAATCACTACTGTATGGAACTCTGTATCATTGCCAACGATAGTTTGCAATCACAAACGTGCAAAAATGTACCCTCTGGATCTTTTCCAAGTTTTTTTTTTTAAAATGAGGCTTCGGTTTTGGTTTTAAGAAAATTAAAACTGCAAATGTGTGAGATATTTGATGCATTGCATGGCACCATGAAGCAGAGCCAAAGTAGGACCATTGTCTCGGCGATCAGTACCAATTTGGATTCTGGAGCAGAATGTGTGGATTCCTCTTCCCCTAAAAAGAAAAAGAAAAACATTGCAGATTTCATTAAAACACTGTTTTCATCCCTCTCTCAGCAGCTCAGGAGACTCATGCGGTTCTTTCACATGCCACCTGTGGCTCTTCTGTTTCCCATTGTGGCATCTGTCCTATGTTTCACTAAAGTGGGCTGTTTTATATAACTATTTTTTATTAATTTTTAATTTTACAATCCTATAAAATTTTAACTCAAACAAAATTTTAACATCAAATCTTAAACAATTAACAAAATAAAACACAATTACACAACCCCAATAACCTTAATCTTAATATGAGTTATACATGTTATAATAACCTTTATATTCCTTGTAGGTATAAATACATTAAATAGGATTAGTACAGTACAAAATCATTATATTTAGCAGGACGAACATTAAAATCTTTCTTTTCATTTTCTATGTATTGGAAAAAGGAAAACCTTCTGCAGAGATCCTGCTGTCTCCCCGTTTCCCCTTTTATCCCTTTGTTTTAGCCTAATTAATCACTTCTGGCCATTCTTCT
This sequence comes from Gekko japonicus, assembly GCF_001447785.1. Lineage (NCBI taxonomy): Eukaryota > Metazoa > Chordata > Lepidosauria > Squamata > Gekkonidae > Gekko > Gekko japonicus. Next base: position 612,805 of record NW_015168061.1, read on the forward strand.
CCCAGCACTCATGAATAAATGGTTAATTATTTGCTCTTCGATGGCAGTGGGGTGGGGTAACTTAGGAACATTTCCTTGACTTTGTAGCAAGCCAGAATCACCACTCATTTTTTTATTATTTGTCATGATAACAGTAACAAAATAATGATCATTAAAAGCAGGGAAAAGGATCGTGGTCCTGGCTTGTTCTCAAGTAAAAACAATCCAGTTCTTAAGTCCCCACACAATAGCTGATCATTAAGCATTTATTCACAAGTGTCATAAGAACAGTGGGAATGAAACAGAGGGACATAAATGGTCCTTTCCGCACTTAGATCTCATCCCTGGTTTTATCAGAGATCAACTCGTGACACAAAACCTTGTATTTATCCCTGGTTATAACAGCAGCCGTTTATCCTGCGACAAGTGTGGGGCAAAATTGGGGTGACCTCAATGTAACGTGGAAACAAAAAATACCCCGAGATAATTACAGGGGTGAACTTGAGTGTAGTGTAGAATGTAAGTTCAGAGACAGGGTTGAAACAGGATTTAAGGTCTAGTGCGGAATCTCTCCTTATATATAATTGAATAGTGGGTGCCAAAGTTCTAATTCTAAAATGCACTCCCTTAGTGTATGGCTGATGGCACTGCTCCTCAGCATATATCGCCACCAATCAGAAGGCAAAGCCCGGGTCCCGCCCACACCACAACTGCTGCGACAACCTGGTCTTTTGCATATGGAAGCTGATTGGACTTCACTCCATTCCACCCCTCAAACTCCCCCCCGCAAGGCAGTTGGAATGTCAGTTGCATATGGAATCTGCTGTATTCTGGTGGTGTGCAGGTCCCAGGTTCATGTTTTAAAAGCAGACTGACACTGTTTGCCCAAAGCCAGAGCCCTCTCCCAGAGCCTCTTTCTAGATCCCGTTGTATTTATTTCCACAACGGGCCTTATTTCTAGTCACCCATAAATAATTAGGCTGGGAGGATTTTAAAAGGAACGGAAACATCAATAGCTGGGACATCCCAGCACTTTAACTGTGTTTAAAGTCAAAGGAATAGTGACAATCAGATGTGTGTGTGTGGGGGGGTACGAAATATGTGGATATATTGCCTCACACAAAAACCAACTGGCATTTCTAATTTGTTGATTTGTGGGGTTTTTTTTAACATCTTTATTTCATTGCCAGCAACAGATGAGGATGTTCGCATTTGTGAGCTGGCATACGTATTTTCAAGTTAGAATCGTCAATGCCTGGTAATTTTGTAATTAGTATTCATTTCAAGCCATTTGAATACCAAGATTGTCATATCCAATCAATCCAATGGTCCATCTAGCTGAGTATCCAGATATTTCTTGTGAAGTGTAAGGAATCTCATTGTGGATAATTATGCTCTAACCTGCCCGTGAGAGAACAGTATTCACATCTGGTAGCAGCCGGCCTGTGCTCACAAGCTTTGAGATTGTTATTTCTGAACTTTTGTCAAAAGTGATTGTAAGATGATACCTAGCCAGTCATATTGTTGATTTGATATTCTTTCAGGGGCTGAGAGTCAAGTGATCTGGGGGTGGAGGCTATTAAAAGAAATCTGTCATAATGGACAGACCTGATAACATTTAGGATAAAGGAGGTTCACGTTCTCTGCAGGGTTGTGGTCTGTCCCCAGGGAAAGAAAGTTCTTTAGGGCAGTGGTTCTGAACCTTCTTGTTGGAGTGACTTTGTATGGTGGTGACCCATCCAGGACTGGCTCAAGGGTTTTTTGCGTTCCCTAGGCAAACTATGACCTTGGTGCTCATCTATTCCAGCATTCCATTTTCTAGCCAGATGTTTTTGGGAAGTCAACAAACTTCACACAAAGGGTGCAGCTGTCTCCCACTATGAACCCCAAGCAAGTGGTGGTTCACCTCTGGGCAAGAAAGCCACCATTAGGGAGGCCTGGCCTGCAACCCGCTTTCAGAGGCTTCACAGCCAACGTTTGGTTGCAACCAACAGGTTGGGATGCCTTGCTCTCAGGGAATTCCCTACAGAGATCATGTTGACAAGTCAATGGGCCTTCATGTTGAAAAGTCAATGAGCCTCTGTGGAACCAGGATTCCTTGCCTGCTACAGAAAGGATGGATCCAAAGTGCCACCACCTTCCTTCCAGTTCCCACCTAGCAACTTGGTTTTCTGTAGAACTGCTTGAATTGCAGCAGCTGAAATGATGGTAAGAGTGATGGCGGAGGAGGACTCCGGCTGAGTCTGAGTGGGATCCATATCAGAGCCTACTCTACGGCCATGATGGTTCCAAAGAAAGAAAGACTGTGCTAAAGAAAGCCTGCCTCTCCACCACCAGTGCATCTGTTCAGTGCTGTCTGGTGATACCCTTCAAGGTGATGAAAGGCCATTTACATTACAAACCCTTGGCAGGAGTCAGGAGATCTCCTTAGTGGCTTGTTGGGACCATTTGCAAAGCACTTTGCTTATCAAGTTGCTTGCCCTCCTGGATGCTGAATGTTCCTTATCCATTTGTCACATCCATACGGGTACCTTTCAATTAATGGGACCTGAGAATGTGGACAAACTCATGTCTCAGCCTTGAGAAGCCAAACACCCGTCCTGCTGCTCTGTGCCCCTTGTGGCTTGCGAATAGGGCTGCCAAGCCGCGGTGGGGGATCCGCACGTCTTCACAGGATCCCTGCCGCAGGGGACAGCGATATGTGTTGCACCGCCATCGCCAGGATGTGACGCTACATGTCACTCTGGCAACGGGGCTGTTTGGAGTCCCGTTGCCAGAGTGACGCATAGCATCACATCCTTGCGACGGCTGTGCAGCGCGTATTGCTGTCCCCCGCGGCAGGGATCCTGTGAAGACGTGCGGATCCCCCGCCATGGCTTGGCAGCCCAACTTGTGAAGTCTGCTAGAGGCGAGTTGTGATTGGATCACTCTGATGGTTTGTTTTTAATTGAAAACAGCTCAGGTGGGGGGGATCAGAGCTGTGGTGCTGGGGAAGCTGCCACCGCAGGGCCCGGGGGAGATCCGGGCCCTGCGGGACCTTATGCAGTTCCGCAGGGCCTGCAAGACGGAGGTCTTCCACCAGGCCTTTAAGTAGGAGCCGCCACCCATGGTATCTTAAGGATGCACAGACAAGACCCTGATGAAGATCCTGGAATATGTAAAGAAGATCTGATTAGCTGTCGCACCTGGAACTGTGTTGATTCCATCTTGGATTATGATAACAGCGACTGAGCACCGTTGTTGTTTTTATTATGTTTTAGATGTGTATTTATGGCGCGGCTGATTACCTTGCCCTTGTGAGCCGCCCTGAGCCCGTTGGGGAGAGCGGGATACAAATGTGAAATTAAAAAAAAAAATAACTGGTGGTGGTGGAAGGTGCCATCAAGTTGCGGCCGACGTATGGAAACCCCATGGAGTTTTCAAGGCAAGCAATATTCATGTTGGCAGACTTCAGGAAACATCCAATCCATGCCTTCACTGCAGTCAGTCCAAACACAGAATCATAGCATTCGAAGGGACCCCCAGGGTCATCTAGGCCAACCCCTGCACAATGCAGGAGATTCACAAATCCCTCCCCCTCCCAACCCCCAGTGACCACTATTCCATACCCGGAAGAGGACAAAAAAAATATATCCCTCCATACCTGCAAGATAAATGTGAGCCGACATTCCCAATGTCCCAAATAAGGAACTGACCTGCTTTAAGGTACCACAAAGCATCCTTTTATTTGATCCCGTTGAAACGTGACATGCTGTTTTTTCTAAGAAAATAAAAGGCCCTCGTGGTGAAATACCGAATCAAGGTTTCCAGTCTTCAATGGACCATTTTTGCGCTGTGTGTCCTTTCACAAGGAAAGTGTTCCTTGTATTTTATCTGGCAGCAACCCTTTCTCCAGGAAACATGCAGGCATGAGAGAGGCTAGCTGGGAATACAGAAGGTGCACAGTCCAATCCTCATAATGGCTAGGCAGCTGGAGAGGGGAAAAGGAAGGTCTGGAGCTCCAGTGATATCTTTTCATCCTTGATCCCTGCACACACAGAAGACTGGTTAGAACCCCAAGATTTACAATTATGTATTATTGAAGATAAGTCTGGTGTTCCAGCTTGGAAGAAATCTCTAAGGATTTTCTTCCTTTTCTACGACTGTTCATTCGACCCAGTGATCTTGAACAGCTGCTGAGCATTTATGTTTAAGCAACTAACAGACAGCATGGGATCTTCCCAACCAAATGTGGTAGGGTTAATGCAGTTGTTTTAGAATGTTTCCATATTTCTACAAGGGCAGCCCAAAATCTAGTGACCCTGTATGTAATCCATCCATCTACATTGCTCAGTAGCCTAGACATCTCAGCACTTGGAGAAGCAGAGTCCTTACTAAGTAGGGGGGAAATCAGCTCCTGTCTAAAAGTTTCAAAAATCCAAGGCAGCTTAAAAGTATGTGGTCAATTGCTTCAATGTGATTAATGTTGGAAATTGCATGCTCTCGGAATATGGAATATATCTACCTGTCAAGACTGCAGATGGTAGAGCATTAAGACACTTCAGTATAAAGGCAGATCTATATCTATATTAGGAGCTGCGGTGGCTCAAGTGGTTAAGACGCTGAACTGCAGGCTGTTGAAGGTCTGTAGTTCAGCAGTTAGAGACCTGAGTTGCCGCAAGACGGAGTGAGCTCCTGTCTCTAGTTCCAGCTCCTGCCAACCTAGCAGTTTGAAAGCAAGAAATTGCAAGTAGATAATTAGGTACCACTTTGGTGGGAAGGTAACAGTGTTCCGTGCACCTTGGTGTTCAGTCATGCCGGCCACACAGAAATGTCTTCGGACAGCGCTGGCTCTTCGGCTTTGAAACGGAGATGAGCACCGCAACCCTAGAGTCGGACTCGACTGGCTTTCGAGCAAGGGAACCTTTACCTTTACCTTTATATCTATATTAAAGATAAGGGGCTGTGGTGGCTCAGAGTTTAAGACGCTGAACAGCAGACGGGAAGGTCTGTAGTTCAGCAGTTCGAGACCCGGGTGCCGCATGATGGAGTGAGCTCCCATCTCTAGTTCCAGCTCCTGCCAACCTAGCAGTTCGAAAGCAAGAAACTGCAAGTAGATAAATAGGTATCACTTCAGTGAGAAGGTAACAGCATTCTGTGCACCTCGGTGTTTAGTCATGCCGGCCACATGACCATGGAAACATCTTTGAACAATGCTGGCTCTTTGGCTTGGAAACGAAGATGAGAACTGCCCCCGAGATGGATTCGACTAGCTTTCGAGCAAGGGAAACCTTTACCTTTACCTATATTAAGGATATGTTGGATCACAAAAAAATGCATTGTGATGCTAACTAGGAGGGGAATGCTGACCATGAAGTCTGAGCAAACTCGTCTGGACCTTATTGCTGTACTTTTGGGAGGAACAAAAAGAATTTTTGATAACACTAACAAAATTTCTTAGAACGGTTTGGCACATCTGTAGTTGGGATATCTTGCAGTTAACACACACACATGAGGCTGCTTTATACTGGATCAGACCATTGATCCATTAAGGTCAGTATTGTCCACCCTGAGTGGCAGCAGCTCCCAGGGGTCTCAGGTAGAGGTCTTTCACATCAACTTCCACCTAGTCCTTTTAAATTGGAGATACCAGGGATTGAACCTGAGACCTTCTGTATGGCAAGCAGAAGCTCTTCCACTGAGCCACAGTCCCTCCCCTAGTGAGCTATTGTGGGAAGAGATACTAATCTGTATGTATCCATGCAGGGCTTTTTTTGTAGAAAAAGCCCAGCAGGAACTCATTAGCATAATAGCCCATACCCAACAGCAGGAATTCATTAGCCTATTATGCTAATGAGCTCCTGCTGGGCATGGCCAACTTGGGAGCCAGCCGGAACGCCATTCCGGTGTGTTCCTGCCCAAAAATAGCCCTGTATCCATGGTTCAGTTCTGGAAATTGACCAGGATTCTATCAGAAATCTCCTTTTTAAAAATATGTTGTGATGAATGCCTTCACTGAAGAATATGCACAAACCATGATTTCTTTAAAAATGTGCATTAGCCATTCAGCATGCTTGGACTTCAACAGATGTTGAAAAACGTACACAAGTGAACAATCACAGTTGGACAGCATATACACTGAGGATGACACACACTGTCCAAGAAATGTGCAATGTCTCTCACAGCTCAATGCACCCTCTCCAACGTCCATTGATGACTGTCCACATGACTGAGCCAGTTTGGTGTAGTGGTTAGGAGCACGGACTCTAATCTGGGAGAACCGGGTTTGATCCCCCATTTCTTCACATGCAGCTGCTGGTGTGACCTTGGGCCAGTCATAAGTTCTTTCAGAGCTATAGAATGATAAAAGGAATTACGGGAATACAAATGCCATTTGTGCCAGAAAGTGTTTTATTAAACATGATTCCAGATATGTACAGTAATGTAAATAAATACATAATTATATATATGTTTACTGCAGTGAGAATTTTATTAGCTAAAACAGGGAAAGAAGAAAAAAATACCTTCGGAAAAAGATATAATTGATAAGATGTTGTCAGTAGTAGAAATGGATAAATTAAGCTTAAGAATGCAAGGGCAAAGCAAAGAAGTATTTGAAAAACGATGGGAACTGTTTTATATATGGCTACATAATGTAGATTCGGACTGTGTTAATTAATTAGAATTGTAAGCCACTCAGAGCCCCTGGGGGAGTGGGATAGGAAATCGAATGTAATAAATAATAAATATAAATAAGACTCACAAGAATAACAAATGTAAACCGATTTAATGTTGAATATATGAAAATAATAAATAAACTATTAAAAAATAAGTTCTTTCAGAGCTGTTCTCTCAAGGACAGTTCTCGGGAAAGCTCTCTCAGCCCCACCTTCCTCACATGGTGTCTGTAGTGGGGAGGGGAAGGGGAAGGAGATTGTAAGCCACTCTGAGACTCCTTCGGGTAATGAAGGGTGAGGTATAAATTCAATCTCCTCCTCCTCCTCCTCCTC
>NW_015168061.1:619788-642598 GCF_001447785.1 Gekko japonicus
CCTCCTCCTCCTCCTCCTCCTCCTTCTCATTGGCAGATGGGAGTACTATTCACGAGTTACAATGAATGCATGTCCAATCTGTGTTTAGTGTAAACGTGATTATTCTTTGCATGTGTGCTGAGTAATTCTCATGTTACAATCAAGATATATACATCTGAATGTGTGATTTAAACCCCACATTTATCAAGGTACTCATGCCTCCTTTCATTTGCAAAGTGAATTCCTATTGGCTCTTTATTACCAAACACATGTATGTACATACAGGCAGGATGGACATACACAAACAGAAAAGCAATGAAAGAGACTGCAGTAGACACTTGTGCTAAGTCAAATTTATCATTCACACACTTGTATTTCTGCTTGTGCAATCTTTCTGGGCACCATCATATATAGGGAAGTGCTAGGTGTTGCACAAGAATTTATGCAAGAGGAATTGAGCTAAATACTTTTATGTTTCTGCTTGCACATTGCTGTATCCAAGCCAATGTGTGGATTCCCATGTTGTACATGTGTTGCCATTCTCCATACTTTCCTATTCACATTTTTTTTTGTGCTTAAGTACATTTGCTAGTCAATTTGCTTTAATCCCAGCATAAATTAAATGGGGGGAAAACATAATACAAAAATACAGTTAATGCATGCACCCAAACTGTGGGAATTGTCTATGAGGCGGTTTTCCTTTGCAGAGTTCTGAAAATAGAAAGAGTGCACAACAGCATTTAATACAGGCAGACAATGAAGAATTAACTAATATTTATGATTTATTGTGTACAATTATTTTCCTGTTATTTATTACAATCCATCTGGTAGGGGAAAGAATGGCCTGTTGATTCTGGTTGCTATACCCGCTGTTCTTTATTTTGACTGAATAAGTTTTAAATAGTTGCTCAGGAGTGAAACATTTCATGATGGAGTTCCATCTGCGCATGCGCACGGACAGACGCACACCGGCTTCAATATCTCATAATTCTGAAATAACATTACACTGCCCTTAAGCAATGCATAAATGTTAATAAAGAATAAGTCATTATGACTGGTTTCAATTCTGGAGTCGAGGAGAATGAGAACTCATTATTTGAAGCAGTTGAAGCGTTCTTTGAAGCAGCCGCAGAGTCGAATCTGTGTCACCTTTCCCGTGACAGCAATAACAAATAAAGAAACGGGGAGTGCTGCGGATTCCTAGAGATAATTAAGCCGTGTTGATCTTAGGACATTGTCTTTTCAATGAAACGCTGATTGCATTGTTCATAACAAAACTACCTTTGCATGACAGAACTAATTAGTGACCATCTGAACTTACTCAGCCAAACGAGAGAGGGGGAAAAGCAATTAAAAGATGCCGTCATCTCCGGATCTATCACCGAACAGCTGGCTGTATTGATAAGCAATACCGCGTGTTAAAGCTGCTTTAGAAGACAATAGAACTTAATCTGCTTGCTAAGTAGTAATTAGAAAGCAATGAGAGACGGTGAAATTACTGTTATTATGATGCAAACAACTTCCAAAAATGGTTTTTACATTAAAAAAACATCATTTTTTCCCCCCCTGGACTGATATTTAAATATGGATGTGGGATAGGGGGTATGCATGGAAAGGGAGAGCTTTAAATGGGGGACAATGACTGTCAAAAACATGCCACTGTCAAAAGTGGTTCCTAAAAAGCTGATCATTGATGTAGTGATCTTGCTGGTGACAGTGTGCTGAGTTCAGGATCCACCGCAGTGGACTATTCTGGCAGAAATGACATTTTATTTTTAGAATTGGTCCCAAATATGAGATGCAAGCAAAAACCTGGTATAAACTACTGGGTTTGCCGCATGGAGGACTCGTACTATGACATGCGGACTGACGTGTTTATTAATACCTTACATAAGAACATAAGAACATAAGAGATGCCAATGTTGGATCAGGCCAAAGGCCCATCCAGTCCAACACTCTGTATCCCACAGTGGCCAGAAATACCAGTGCCATCAGGAGGTCCACCAGTGGGGCCAGGACATTAGAAGCCCTCCCACTGTTGACCCCCCCCCAAGCACCAAGATGACAGAGCATCACTTGCCCCAGAGTCCCTATCTATACCTTGTGGCTAATAGCCACTGATGGACCTCTGCTCCATATGCTTATCTAATTCCCTTTTGAAGCCGTCCATGCTTGTAGCTGCCACCACTTCCTGTGGCAGTTGAGTTCCATGTGTTAATCACTCTTTGGGTGAAGAAGTACTTCCTTTTATCCGTTCTAACCCGACCGCTCAGCAATTTCATGGAGTGCCCACGGGTTCTTGTATTGTGAGAAAGGGAGAAAAGTACCTCTTTCTCTACCTGCTCTTTCCCATGCATAATCTTATAAACCTCAATCATGTCACCCCTCAGTCGTCGTTTCTCCAAGCTAAAGAGCCCTAAGCGCCTTAACCTTTCCTCATAGGGAAAGTGTTCCAACCCTTTTATCATTCGAGTTGCTCTTTTCTGCACTTTTTCCAAAGCTATAATATTCTTTTTAAGGTGTGGTGACCAGAACTGCACACAGTATTCCAGATGAGGTCGCACCATTGATTTATATAGCGGCATTATGATATTGGCTGATCTGTTTACAATACCCTTCCTAATAATCCCCAGCATAGCATTGGCCTTCTTTATTGCAGTCACACACTGTCTCAACATTTTCAGTGAGTTATCTACTACAACTCCAAGATCTCTCTCTTGCTCAGTCTCTGCCAGTTCAGACCCCATCAACGTGTATTTATATTTAGGATTTTTGGCTCCAATGTGCATCACCTTGCACTTGGCCACATTGAACCCCATTTGCCATGTTGACGCCCACTCGCCCATCTTTGACAGATCCCTTTGGAGTGCCTCACAATCCTCACTGGTTTTCACCACCCTGAACAACTTCGTATCATCCGCAAATTTAGCCACTTCACTGGTTACTCCCAACTCCAAATCATTAATGAACAAGTTAAAAAGCAGTGGACTGATCCCTGTGGTACCCCACTGCTTACCCCCCTCCTCTGGGAGAACTTACAACAGAACAGAGAAAATACTGGCTGTAGGCCAACTATATACAATCCCGCAGACCACCCCTAAGTCCCATTGTTGGGTTTAAACTTCCCGCCTATGTTACCATTGGTGCCCACGGGAGGATTCAAGATCCTAGTCCCTATTGTCCTTGTTGAGCCAAGCTTAGGTATTTCTTGTCATCACCTAGCGGTGGGCAACAGACATAACACCTGGCTTCATCCTTTCACATATGCAGGTTCAACTCTGCCCCCCGCCCCCCCTTTGTTCCTTAGCTTGTCATTCAGGTGCTTTGGTATGCCCCACAAAACTTGAAAAGTACTGGGTTCGCCGCATGGAAGACTCGGACGACGTCATGTGTTGCACACATTTATTGTACTTAACACAAGACTAACTAAAACGGCCCTGCAAGGCCAACTATATACACACCCACCCAGCACAGCCCTAGTCCATTGGAGGGTTTGAATTTCCCGCCAAAGTGGCTATTGGTTGGGGCTGGGGGGAACTAGGATCCTATGTTCCTATTGTCCAGGGGAGCCAAGCTCCTGTTTTTGCCGCGGACCCCTAGTGGCGGTCCGCGTAGATAACAAAACTGTCATGCAGCTTCTCTATGGGGCACCAACCAACCAATTCCTGTCTTCTTAGGAGGGAATGGGGTATATGTTAAATTGGTTTTCTTTCTTTTCCCGTAAGTATCGCTCCATTATTGGAGGGGGGGGCTGACAGCCTCAAGGTGGGGGTGGGGGTTCTTCCAGAAGGACAACTGCTCTCTAGACTGCGGAGATTACATCCCCTAGAGGGAATGGCAGCTTCATTGAACAAACACTATGGTATGTCACAGAACCCAGGTGAAATCCCTCCCCAAATTCACCCCTTCTCTGGCACCACCTCCAAATCTCCAGGTACTTCCTAGGCCAGACTTGGCAATCCTAGGATGGGGGTGAACTGATCCCCTTGTCCCTTCTCACCCAATCCCTGACCTAACCCACACTGGCTGTTCCTCCATATGGCCCTCACCACTCTGGGAATAATCTTTCTAGGGTTGAAAAGGGCTGCAGGAGCAGGGAAGAATACAGGGGAACTGTATGTGCCTTTCCAGGAGGCTTGCCATTCTCCTGATGGGGGTAGGGGGTCAATGCTCCCTCTAAGCAGTAGAGTCTCGTGAGCAAAAATTCTACTCTGGCATTAAAGTTGTGAGCAAGCGATTTGGCTACTGCATCAATTAGTTTGCTCTGGAGCCCCATCCTTCCTGAGTCTGAGGATGCAGAAACTGAAACTGCTTCTCCCTATGCACCAGCAATGATCCGTGAGCAGAAGAGGGTCAGGAAACTAAAACAACAACAAACACCAGTATGACATGTAGCCAGGCCCTTAAGGAGAAACAACATTCCTCCGTGGTTTTCCAGCACCACATCCTTAGCTTGAGGTGAATTCTGAAGCCAAATTCAAGGTGAATCGGGTTGTTCATTCTCAGGGCTATTTTGGGGCAGGAAAGCACAGGAACGGAGTTCTGGCTGGCTTCAGAGTTGGCCACACCCACTACAGCCCAAACCTCTGCATGCGTGGCTACAGAGGGAAGGCCTGGATAGCGACCCCTCCCCGATGACTCCGAGGCGGGTGGGCAAGGGGCCCCCCTGCAAGGATCGGGGAGACATTTAAGTGCCTCCCCCTGTCTGTCCAAGGGCCGGCTTGCCCAGGCTCCCCACAGCTGTGGGGCACCTGGGCAAGCCAAGGGAAGGCAGTATAAACTGCCTTCCCTTCCAGGGGGGGCTTGCTTGGGCATCCTGCAGCTGCGGGGCACCCAGGCAAGGGCCGGCCGGGGTCCCTGCAGGCACGATGCACCTGGGCAAGCCAAGGGAAGGTATGTGGGTATGGTCTAATATGCTAATGAGTTGTGCTGTCAGGGGTGTGGCATATAATGCTAATGAGTTCCTGCTGGGCTTTTTCTACAAAAAAAGCTCTGTTCATTCTTATGGTGGCAAACCATCTGGGAAGTCTGTCGCAATGCACCCTCAAAGCTATAGAATCTTGTGAGCAAAAATTCTACTCTGCGAGCTACTGGCATTAAAGTGGTGAGCAAGCAATTTGGCTGCTGCATAAATTAGTGTGCTCTGGAGCCCTCCTTCCTGAGCTAAGACAAAAATGTGTGAGCTGGAGGCTAAAAAACTGTAAGCTAGCTCACACTAACTCAGCTTAGTAGGAGCACTGGTGGGGGTTTACCCACTTGCAGCCACCCCGATCCGCTGCCACTGAGACCGCTGGTGGGGGGAACCCTGCCCCCAAAGAGCCCCGTCTGCACCAATGTGCCCGGTGCAATGACGTCATCACGTAGGGCACGTTGCAGGGGGGGATACACCCTTGCATTTGAGGAAAAAAACCCTCTATGGTTACCAGGATGAGAAGAGGGACCCCCCCCTCGCCATCAGCCAGGTGAGACCTGGCAACCCTATTTTCTATGCCTGAATAGTTGGATTCAGGTCAGCGTGTTCCAGAGGGTCTCCATCTCTCACAGCATCTGAATACAGCTTATTCCCTTTTAGGGTTGCTAACCTCCAGTTGCTGACAGCTGGGGATGTAGTAAATATGTTGTAATTTAGTGGGTGTGACATAAAAGTATATTTTCAGTTTCACAGCTAAAGAGTACCAGCTATCTGAAGAAGAAAAACGCCAGCCGTGTATAGCTGCTGCTCATGCAAGACGCAGAACCTTTGCTCTCCTGAAGTTTGTCTTTATACAAAGGATTTGTGGACTTTACTTGAGTTTTCCCCTTTGTATCAAGTACTTTTTGATCCTAGCTCTTTAAGAATATATAAGGGCTTGTTGAACTTCCGCAAAGATTTAAAACTGTTTGAATTGTTTTGCACAATATAATCTTTCTGCTTTTGTTCGTAATTCGTTCACAGAGTGTCTTTATATTGATACAACCTCCAGGTGGTGGCTGGAAATGACGATGTAAACTTCGCAAAGTTCCACTGCACGAAGAAATGAACTCGGGAAGTTCTTTCTTATTTTCTCCATAGAGGTTGGTTTCAACGGGAAAGTATTACTTTGCTCACGTTATTGATCAGTCTGTTTTACCACCAAGTGCAATACTGTTTCAGACAGATGAAAAGGCGCAATCTACCTTCTAGGGAGTTTGCTACCTTGTACAGTTTCGATAAGGAGGCCCTCTGCTCGAACTGTCTCACAGGTGATGCCCATTGGGACAAAAAAGATGAGTGGGCAATGGTGTGGCAAATAAAGTCTGATGTTGGTAAATGTAAGATGATGCATATTGGCAGGGCTATTTTTGGGCAGGAACGCACAGGAACGGAGTTCCGGCTGGCTCCCGAGTTCGCCACGCCCAGCAGGAACTCGTTAGCATAATAGGCAACACCCAACAGCAAAAACTCATTAGGATTGGCTACATTAGGGGTGTGTGGCCTAACATGCAAAGGAGTTCCTGCTACAAAAAAAGCCCTGGGTTTTGACAACAAACAAGGTAAACAGAATAAGAAGCAAAAGGTGGGTGTGGCTGGATGACCACACTTCTGGTAACATGGGGGTGCGGCATAATGTGCTAATGAGCTGTGCTGTCAGGGGTGTGGCCTAATAGGCTAATGAGTTCCTGCTGGTTTTTTTCTACAAAAAGAGCCCTGCATATTGGAACAAAAAAAATCCAACTTTCAAGTATAGGCTAATGGGGTCTAGACTTGCTGAGACTGAGAGAGAGAGAAAAGATCTTGGGGTCGCAGTGGATAGGTCAATGAACGTGTCACCCCAGTGTGCTACAGCAGTGAAAAGGGCAAACTCTATATTAGGTATTAATAGGAAAGGGATTGAAAGTAAATCAGCCAATATTGTAATGCCCGTGTAAAGATCTCTGGTGCAGCCTCACTGGTCTCAGTATCTCAAAGAGGACATTGCAGAGCTGAAAAAGGTAGAGAGGATGGCAACTAAGATGATTAAGGGGTTGGAGCCCCATCCCTATTAAGAAAGGCTGAAGGGTCTGGGACTTTTCAGTTTAGAAAAGAGAGGACTAAGGAAAGACATGACAGAGGTTTATAAAGTTATGCATGGGGTGGAGAGAGTAGACAATTTTTCTTCTTCTCCCAAAATACTAGAACTTGAGGGCATCCAATGAAACTGATGGGCAGTAGGTTCAGGATGGACAAAGGGCCATTCTGCATCTAGCATTTGCTCCGCTGTTTTACCAAACCCGTGTTGGAACAGAAATTCCCCTCTACATTGCATGCTGCTTTCACTTTGTTTGATGTCTCGGTTTTATGGTAGCCATCTGCATAGATTTATGGCCATTTTATGGCCAGTCATGGGTGACTTTGCAGTCAGTAGGCGTTGGTCTGGGGTATTTGAATGTGGTTTCAAGCCACATCTTTTTCTTTTCCAATGTGAGTTTGGTAAAACAATGGAGTGAATGCTAGATGCAGAATGGGCCAAAAGGAAATACGACTTTATACAGAGAACAATTAAAATGTGGAATTTACTGCCATAGGATCTAGTGATGGTCACAGGAATAAACAGCTTTAAAAAGGGATTAGATAGAGTCATGGCGGAGAAGTCTATCAATGCCTATTAGCCATGGGGACAGAGGGGAACCTCCACATTCCAAGGCACTAATCCTCTGAATCTCAGAGCCAGGAGGGAACATCAGGGGAAGGCCTTGGCCTCTATGCCCTGTTGCTGGCCCTCCAGAGGAACTGGTTGGCCACTGGGTGAGACAGGATGCTGGACTAGCTGGAATGAATTTTATTGTAACAGCGATTAGCCAGCAATATAAAACCAGAAAAAATAAATTAGAATGGCCAAATAGTAAAATTTCCAAAATTCAGCAAGGTAAAAAGAGCTAAAATTATAAACGTTACGTTCATTAAAACCAAACTAAAAGTACGCTGCCATAAAACACAGTATAATATAAAAGAATAAAACATATTACCAAAGGGAACGGTACGAGTTAAAATCAACAGTCCTAACCCGAGTGCCAACCATCATGCTGATGCGCTTCTACCACCAAGGAACAAAATTTCGCAATCTGATGGAGCGCTGTGTGTTCAAGGTTAAGAAACAAGTTCTCCACCTTGTCCTGATCCGAAGTGCCTGCCAGAAGGGGATCAATAAGTTTAGTATGAGCTTCTTCAAATAACGGGCATCTTAGGAACACATGTTCCTGGGATTCAATCTCCCCCAACGCACACAAGCATAGCCTCTCTGTTCGGGTTTTTTTTTTTAAATTTACCCTCAAGAACTGCAGAGGGTAAGGCCGAGCATCTGGCCAGAGTATACGCCCTCCTAAGTTTACGGGACTCCAAAACGTTAAGATATGGGGCCTGCGCAACCATGTATTTAATTCTAATTGGCGCTATAAATGTTGGGGACACCTGTAGATCTAATTGACGTTCGGTATCCTTGATCCTCTGTCTTATTTCTAACTTAGCTCGGTCCCTACCCATCTCCAAAAGCGCTAAGGGAGAATACCCCAAGAGCGAGATTTTCCGCTTAACAGAAATCAACCAATTAGATTCAAAGGCATCAGACAGAATCAGGGGCACTAGTCCACATGGGTTTAGATTAATCTTCACTGGACTAGCTGGACTATTGGTCTGATACAGCAGGGATTTTCTTACGTTCTTAGGAATCATAACACATGTTGAGGCTGGTTGTGGGGCTTAAGGTATTTGATCGCTGCTTCATGTTCTCATATTTCTGGTAAGCATGGAATGAGGTGAGTCATTCTCTCTCCTCTCTGGTCATGATGTACTCAGTTGTGATCTGAGCATGTAACCAAGCCATCAGGTGGCTGTTTTTTCTGCCGAACATGCACTGACACTTTCATGCTCTGAATGCTTTATTTTTTTATTTTTAAACATAATAATCTGTTGTATTGATCAGACCAGGGTCCACATAGAATCATAGAATGTTAGAGTGGGAAGGGACCTTGCAGGTCATCTAGTCCAACTCCCCGCATTCTGCAGGAGCATAGTCGAAAGATAGCCCCACAACATACCCGAAAGATGGTAGTCCAGCCTCCGCTTGAAAATGTCCAGCGAAGGAGCATCCACCACCTCCCGAGGCAGACTGTTCCATTGCTCAACCACTCTTAAAGTTAGGAAGTTTCTCCTGATATTTAGCCGGTAACGACTCCCTTGTAATTTCCACCCATTAGATCTAGTCTTGCAATCCGGAGCATAATCTAAGCTTCCAACTGCAGACATCTTTAGGCACTCACCAGCAGAGCTAGATAGTCAAGCCCAACCTAGCTTCTACCACAGAATGTCAGCACTGCACAGCCATGTCTTTGTACTACCAGGTGTACTGTTTTTATTCATTTCCCTAATTGATAGCTCACCATTCTTGTTAAGACTTAAGGAGATGAACTGTCAACTTGATTGGTGAACTACCAATCATGGCCAGCCCTCTTATTTTGGCAGCTGCAAGCCATGCTCTCTCTAAGCAAACATTCTACTTTGTGAGCTACGGGCATTAAAGTTGTGAGTGAGTGATTTGTCTACTGCATAAATTAGTTTGCTCTGGAACCCCATACTTCCTGAGCTAAAGCAAGGGCTGCAGTCACCCACACTGAATAATCCACTTTGATCCACTTTCAGTGCCCTTTCCAACTGGATGTTGCCAGTTCACACAGTAAAAATCCAGTTTGAAAGCGGATTGAAAGTTGATTATTTAGAAGAAGATTGGATTTATACCCCACCCTTCACTACCCAAGGGAGTCCCAGAGCAGCTCACAAACTCCTTTCCCTTCCCTTCCCCACAACAGACACCCTGTGAGGTAGGCGGGACTGAGAGAGCTCTTGATAGAAACTGCTCTTTTTCAAGAACAGCTCTTATCAGAACTATGGCTTGCCCAAGGTCATCCAGCCAGGTACAAGTGGAGGAGTGGGGAATCAAACCCGTTTCTCCCAGATTAGAGAAGCCCAGGGGGGACGCCAGTGAGCTCACCAAGGCATGGATCCATTGGTCTGGGGGCCTGTCACTCCACAGGACTGGTTTGGGGAGGGAAGACTGGCTGATCCCATGGTTGGCCCTACCATGGGGAAGCATTTAATAGATGTGCCCAGAAGCAGCCAGGGAGGAAGGGTCGGACCCATTGGCAGGTGGGAATAGGTTAATGGCAAAGCAGAGTGTGGCATTGGACTGCAAGAAGATCAAATCAGTCAATCCTAAAAGAAATCAACCCTGACTGTTCCCTGGAAGGCCAGATAATGAAACTGAAGCTCAAATACTTTGGCCACCCAATGAGAAGGGAGCACTCACTGGAGAAGACCCTGATGCTGGGGAAGATTGAAGGTCAAAGGGACGGCAAAGGATGAGATAGTTAGACAGTGTCATTGATGCAATGGACATGAAATTGAGCAAACTTCAGAGGATGGCGGAAGACAAGAGGGCCTGGCGTGATCTGGTCCATGGGATCGCGGAGAGTCAGACTCGATCCCCCCCCCCCTAAAGTGCCATTTAAAATCTACCTTCCTCTAGTTTAAGGCTGCTAGTTCATTTGCTCACTGTCCAGCCAGGATAACTATTCTCCATTTGTCGACTGCTAAGTTTCTAGCGATTTGAATAGTTAGACTGTAAATTGAGCCAATAAATCCAAATGAGGGGGGGGACCTAAACATTTCAGCACTGTAAGAGTAATGGACTCATAAAGTTAGGTTAAAAAGATCAAGGGAGACAATACAAATGTCCAAGACGGCATTTTTTTTTAAAGGCAAATTTGCAATTCGTTTGTATTAAAAAAAAATTAAGCCTCCTATTGGAATTCTGGGTGCACCGCTTCTCAGAAGAACAATTGTGCTTACAAAAGACCTATCGATACTGGGCAATTAGGCTAGCAGTGGAAACAAAATTAAATTCCTGCATTAGCTTAACAAAAGAAATTCAAAAGAAGTCCTTTTTTTTTCCCCCTCCCGAGAAGCTGAGAATCAAATATCCTTAATGCAATATCTTGTAGTGGCATTTCTTTATTAAATTATCCAGAAAATTAAAGTGTGTTTTTTTTTTTCCTTGTTGCTGGAATGGAATCCACTGAATAGGGTTGAATAAGGCAAGGGGGGGGGGGGGAGACCAGCCTTCCATCTAGACTATAACTAGACATTTTTAAAACACATTAAAAAAATTATTAAATCTGTTTTCATACAAGGAAACTTTCCCACACTAAATTGTCCATCAAGAAAGCCATATTTGTCTTCCATATAAGCAGGGGTCATTTCGTAGAAAAAGAGGTGCAGGAGCTCATTAGCATAACTCATTAGCATAACTTATTTGCATACGCTGCACCCCCAGACATCACCAGATGCATGTCAGAAGGCAACGTCCACCGCTCAGGCTCCATGGGACTGTTTTGGATTGCTAGCTACTGGGGGGGAGGGGAAGGAACGTGCAGATCTGTCCTCGCAGAGGAGAGAGAGCTTGTGCCTGAATAAAACTTGGTCTTAAGGGTGCCACTGGATGTTTTTGGATGGGGGGGCAGGGGGAGCTCTACAACTCACCTGGCTGCTTCTTGCTCTGACTGAGGGCTGCTGGGAGCAGGGGGTGGGGCTTGTTGCATGTGCCCGCCCCCTAGGCTCTTTACTGCCGGAGCTCCGCTCCTGTGCACTCCTGCAGGAAATGACCCCTGCATATAAGTTGTGTGCATTTTAAAAGACTCTATTCTAAGTAAGCTTGCCAACTTCCAGGTGACACCTGGAGATCTCCTGAGATCTCCTGCTATCTCCAGATTATAGAGATCAATTCCCTTGGAGAAAATGGCTGCTTTGGAAGGTGGACTCTATGGCATTGTATCCTGCTGTAAAGGTAAAGGTTTCCCTTGCTTGAAAGCTAGTTGAATCTGACTCTAGGGGACGGTGCTTATTTCTGTTTCCAAGCCGAAGAGCCAACGTTGTCCAAAGACATTTCCGTGGTCATGTGACTGGCATTACTAAACAGAGGTGCATGGAATGCTGTGACCTTCCCACCAAAGCGGTACCTATTTCTTGCAATTTCTTGCCTTTGAGTTACTAGCTTGGCAGGAGCTGGGGCCAGAGACGGGAGCTCAGTCTATCACGCGGCAGTAGGGTCTTGAACTGCCGAACTACAGACCTTCCAGTCTGCAGCTCAGCGTTTTAACCTCTCAGCCACCATGGCCTGCTGAGATCCCCTTTAATGGAGGTATTTCCCACCCCACAGCGGGCAACCCTAGTTCTAAGCTTCTCAGCCTATTTCCGTAGAGCGCGGGCCTCCTCATTGCTCAAAATGAACAGGAAGCATTCTTCAGAACATGGCACTGAGTACTATCATTCAGCTTCCCCTAGAAAAAAGGTTAGTAGCATGGCTATTTTTGGGCAGGAACGCACAGGAACGGAGTTCCGGCTGGCTCCTAAGTTGGCCACACCCAGCAGGAAAAAGGAACTCATTAGCATAATAGGCCACACCCAACAGCAGAAACTCATTAGGATTTGCTACATTAGGGGGGTGGGGCCTAACATGCAAAGGATTTCCTGCTACAAAAAAAAAAAAAACAACCTCTGGGTTTTGACAACAAGGTAAACAGAATAAGAAGCAAAAGGTGGGTGTGGCTGGATGACCACACTTCTGATAACATGGGGGGGTGGCCTAATACGCTAACGTGCTGTGCTGTCAGCGGTGTGGCCTAATATGCTAATGAGTGTCTGCTGTTGGGTGTGGCCTATTATGCTAATGAGTTCCTGCTGGGCCTTTTCTACAAAAAAAGCCCTGGTTAGTAGTGATGGGTAAGCTTTCTTTCAGGAAAACCTTTCCAACATTTAATGGATCCCATAAATCTATTTCACTAATGGTGGCTCCTTCCTTCAGCATAAGTGTCAGCAAGCTGCCATTCTGTTTTCTGTGACCTCTGTGTACATATCCTTTCCCTGTTACACCCGGCTTGGCTTCTATCATCCTGCTCCTGCTTTGGAATGCAAAAGATAACTGCTGGAGGTTGTGTGGGGGAGAAGATGCTGTAATGCTTGCCTATTGATTTTCCCAGGACTACTGCACCTGTGTTTTGTCTGATGTTCTGCCTGGTTCTCATGCATTGGGCGCGCAACCGTTTCCTTAGCCCGCCAGCGGGAAAGATATTCATTGGATCTGTATCTGTTTGAAGTTCCTTTATTATGCTTGACCTAACTGTGTATCCCCAGTTCTAACAAAGAACGTGTTTGAGTATGTCTTCAACGCTTTGAAATAAATTTTGCTTTTCTTTAAAACGTGGATTTATTCTCGATGCTTGGGGATCCAACATATTGTTAGAACTCCCTTTTCCTATCGTTCCGAATCTGACAAGATCATGAGCGGAATTGAGGGAAATCTACCTAACACGGAGGGGGACTCGGGATCGGTCCCACAAACCTCCGCGTCTTTGGTGTTCACGACTGCAGCCTCGATGGAGGGTGCCGTGGGGGGAACGATTCCCCGCCTGCCTGCACATCTGTCTTGGCCGCCTCCGACCCCTTCGCAATGGGGTCCGCGGAAGACTCACCAGCAGGATGATTGGACTATGTACAACACCCAAGGCACCCGTGAGGTGTACTCCCGTCGGGGGAGCGGATTACGTGAGAGTCTGTTTGACAAGGGATTGTTCCCGGAACCTGGGTCTACCTCGGAGAAGGGGAGCCCCAAGCAGGACCTCGAGGAGTGGATGTTCGAGCCGTCGGGACCGCGTGGTCACGCAGAAGATGAGGAGGGCACCGGAGCCTTCCAAACGGAAGAGGACTACGACCCACCCCCGGATTATCGCCCTCGGGACCCCATCCCGGAGGAAACTACCGGGGAACGTCTAGCAGAACTGGAAGACTCGGTGAGAGACTTAATGCGGGCATTCCAGGATGTGATGGAAGGCCTGCCGGGAATGTTGGACGTTAGAATGGCCAATTTCCTGGACGCACACGCCGCGCAGTTGCAAGTTGCTCCTGCACCGGGATTTCCCGCGCCGCCGATGCCTGCTCAGCCGCTGCAAGCACCGGGAGTTCCCGCGCAGCAGGTACCTGTCCAGCAGCCGGTGAGACCGCCTCCGCCAGTGCCTGCGCAGCCGCCGATGCCAGGGGGTCCGCCGGTGCCGGGTCTGCCGCCGCCGCTGAGGCCAATACCAGCAGGGCCACCGGTTGTACCGGGTTTCCCTCCCAGGGGAGCTCCGGGGCAGCTGGGCCCGTTGGTGAGGCCTCCACGACCCAGACCCAAGGATCTGCTGGAGGCTACCTTCGACGGCAACCCGGATGAACTCGCTTTCTTCACGGTGAGGGTGCATAAATTCGTAGAAGAGAGTCGACACCTGTTCCGAAATGAAGCTGGTCTCATTGATGTCATCTCGGCAAGACTGAAAGGAGACGCCGCCACATGGTATGTTGGACTGCACAACGACCGCGGTCCGGAACTTTTGAATTTGCGAGCATTCATGTGGGCGCTGAGGGCGAGATTCGAAGATGTCAACGCGAGTCAAAGAGCTAAAGCGTTCCTCCGGACCTACCGCCAGAACAAGAAGTCGGTTCGCGAGTACACTCTGGAATTCCACAAGCAAGCAGCTAAGCTCCGAGACTACCCTGATCATATATTGGCTGAGATGTATCGCTTGGGTCTCAACGCAGAAATCCGAGAAACGGTTCTGAAAACTGTCAACCCTGTCTCCCTGATGGCCTGGACCCAAGAAGCTGAAAATGCAGAAGACCGGCTCACCACCATCAAACTCGACCTGGCTGCTACGACCAACAGACCCGCCGCTGTCGGTGCCTCTAAACCCAAGACTCAACGCCTGTCGGAATCGGCAAGGGAACTACGGATGAAGATGGGGCTCTGTCTCAAGTGCGGGGAGAAGGGGCATTTCGCTGTGGATTGTGGCAGCCGTCAAGTCAAAGACAAGCCGCCTACCCCAAGCCCGAAGACACCGCTGTCGGGGAAGAAGGGGATGGCTAAACCGCGTTTCTCCAAAGCTCTGCAGGCAGCCCAAGGTTCGGGGGAAAATGAACCGGCTGCCACCGAGTCTGAAGAAGAGCTGGTGGCTGAACCGGCGGAAAACGAAAACGGCCTGTTGTGAGAGGCGCAAAACGACAAGGCCATTCTAATGCTGCGCCCAAGGTGGTGAGAGAAACCCCTTCCCTATTTTTCGTGACTGTCTCCTTAATGAATCCGCTCCTAGGAACCCACGTTAGGGTAAGAGCGTTGATTGATTCTGGGTGTGGGAGGGATCTCATCAGCCCTAGAGTGTTAGTTGCACTGGAAGCGGGGATAGTCCCCTTGAAGTCCCCCATCATTTTTACTCAGATGGATGGGGCACCCATGGAACCTTGTACGCACGAGACTATGGCTTTGCGGTTGGGGGCGGGAGATCATTGGGAATCCAGGTCCTTCATTGTCACCCCTAAATCGCAGTTCGACTTAGTACTGGGGAGTCCCTGGTTGTTTACCCATGACCCTTACATCTTGTGGGAAGAAGGGGTTGTCAAATTTGTGTCGGCTAAGTGTGTGGATCACTGCTGGGTGGATTCGTGGGGGGACCAGCCGACCACACAGTTCCCCTGCGGCACTTTGCAACCGGAAGAGTTAGCTTCTTTGCCTCGAGAGTATAGAGACTTGGCAAAGGTGTTTGGCGAAGAGGAAGCTAACGAATTGCCCCCTCATCGCTCGACTGACTGTGCTATTGAACTTTTGCCTGACTGTAAATTACCCAAAGGTAAAATTTATGCGATGGGGCCGGCTGAAAAAGTCGAACTGCGGAACTTTATTGATAAAAACCTAGCCCGAGGTTTCATTCGCCCGGCTTCCTCCCCTTTCGCCGCGCCTGTACTTTTCCGAAAGAAGAAGGACGGGGGGCTTAGGTTGTGCACTGACTATAGGGGTTTGAACGCTGTTTCTTTGTCCAATGCTTACCCCCTCCCATTAATTAAGGACTTGGTAGCTGAGGCCACCAAGGGCAAGATCTTCTCGAAACTTGACCTCCGGGATGCATATTTCCGTGTGCGCATCCGGGAGGGGGATGAAAGTAAGACTGCATTTAATACCCCTTTGGGGCAGTTTGAGTACCTCGTTATGCCCTTCGGCCTTCAAGGGGCTCCGGGGGTCTTCATGAACCTAATCAATGAGGTCCTACATGAGTTTCTATTCAAAGGAGTGGTCCTTTACCTTGATGATGTGTTGCTGTACTCTCAGGACCTCCAGTCGCATATTAAATTGGTGCGCCAGGTCCTTAAGCGACTTTATGAACACCACTTGTTTGCTAAGCTGTCAAAATGTGAATTCCACAAGACATGCATTGACTTTTTGGGATACCGCATCTCTGGGGGGAAGGTTGAAATGGACCCTGCTAAAATTCAGGCTGTACTTGACTGGGAGCCCCCCAGGACCCGCAAACAATTGCAAATGTTCCTCGGATTTGCCAATTTTTACAGAAATTTCATCCAGAATTTCGCGCAAATTGCCCTTCCCCTGACTGAGTTGCTAAAGACCAAAGGGAAGGGTTTTGATGCTACGAAACCGGGCGCCCCGCTTAAATGGTCCCCTGCTTGCGCAGAGGCTTTTGAGAAACTTAAACTGATGTTCACCTCCGAGCCGGTGCTGGCGCGCCCTGATGAATCTAAGAAGTTTATTGTCCAAACTGATGCCTCGGATGTGGCTATGGGGGCCGCTATTTTGCAAGAAGGGGAAGATGGTCGGTTACATCCCCTGGCATTTGTGTCTAAAAAGTTTTCTGATGCCGAACGAAACTGGGGGATTTGGGAAAAGGAGGCGTCAGCGATCCGGCTGGCTCTCTCCACTTGGAGGCAGTGGCTGGAGGGGGCGCAACTGCCGTTTGAAGTCTGGACTGATCATAAGAATCTGGAGATGCTGAAATCCCCCCGTTCTCTCAACGCTAAGCAACTTCGTTGGGCGGACTTCTTCGCTAAGTTTCGATTCACACTTCGTCATTTCCCGGGGGCGGCTAATTCCCTGGCTGACGCGCTCTCGCGCCTCCCACAACATGACAGTCAGCGTGAGATCATCATGGACTCTGTTTTTTCCCCCTCCCATCTGGGGGGGGCCGTAGTCACCCGGGCGCAGGCGCGAACGATTCCACACTCTGATGAGACTTCGCCTTCCCTGTTCCCTGTGGGAGGGGGGGCCTGGGTCCAGAAATATCTTTCTGCTTTTACTGCTGAGGATGATGCCTCCCTTAAGACATTACCTGATTGTGTCCGTAGCCCTGAAGGTCTGATTTATTCTGGAGACAAATTGTATGTGCCTATTTCGATGAGGAGGGAGGTGATGGAATCTGCTCACGGTTCGAAACTGGCAGGGCATTGGAGTTTCGTTAAATCTTTGCAACTCATCCGCAGGCAATTCTGGTGGCCACAAATGCGCAAAGACCTCTTGATGTTTGTTAGGTCCTGCCAAACCTGTGCCTTAACTAAACCCAGGATGGGCAAGCCTCCTGGTTTACTGCAGCCACTTCCTACTCCGTCGAGACCATGGGAAGTGGTGTCCATGGACTTTATTACTGACCTCCCTGCGAGCAAAGGGAACACTGTTATTTGGGTGGTTGTTGATTTGTTTTCTAAGCAAGCTCATTTTGTGCCTTTTCCTTCCTTGCCTACAGCTCAGAGGTTGGCGAAATCGTTTATGTCCCACGTGGTGAAAATTCATCAATTACCTGCTAAGTTAATTTCTGACAGGGGGACCCAATTTGTTTCTAAATTTTGGAGGGAACTTCTTTCCATTTTAGGGGTCGAACAAGGGCTCAGCAGCGCGTATCATCCCGAAACTGACGGACAAACGGAAAGGGTTAATCAGACTCTGGAACAATACCTGCGTTGTTTTACTAATTATCAACAGAATGATTGGTGTGAATTATTGCCTCTTGCTGAATATTGTTATAACAATACGGTCCATAGCTCCACAGGCATGTCTCCTTATAAAGCTGTATCTGGTTACGACAGTCCCCCCCTCCCTTTCTTGGAGGGGATGGGCCAACGTCCTGTGGGGGATGCTGATACATGGTGTATGTCCTTGCAAAAAGCATGGCCGCTGCTATGCCAAACACTTGACGCAGCCAAGGCTGCTTACAAGACCCAGGCAGACAAGGGTAGGGTGGTGGGGTTTGATCTGAAACCTGGGGATCTTGTGTATGTCTCG
This sequence comes from Gekko japonicus, assembly GCF_001447785.1. NCBI lineage: Eukaryota > Metazoa > Chordata > Lepidosauria > Squamata > Gekkonidae > Gekko > Gekko japonicus. The sequence continues at coordinate 637,905 of NW_015168061.1, forward strand.
ACCAAGAACATTAAGATGCTGCGGCCTAGCAGAAAATTGGGATGGAAGTTCATTGGTCCGTTCAAAGTGCGTAAAGTCATAAATGATGTGGCAGTTGATGTTGTTTTGCCTAAGAATTTACGTGCCTTGCATTCTGTCTTTCACATGAGTCTATTGAAGAAGGATCCTGGACCGTCTCCTTGGAGACCAGAGACTACTCCTCCTCCGCCTGTCATATTGGAAGGGGATGAACATTTTGAAATAGCTGATATCCTTGATTGTAAAGTGAAACATGGTAAACTCTGGTACCTTATCGAATGGGTTGATTACGGTCCCCAGCACCGCGAATGGGTGGAAGAAGGGGATATTCGGGCCCCTTACCTGATCCGTAGTTTCCACAGAAGGTTCCCGGACAAACCGGGAGGTCTCCCGCCCAGCCCGGGAGGTCTCCCGCCCAGGCCGGGAGGTGTGTTGTAAGTGTATTTTAAGGGGGGCAGTATGTCAGCAAGCTGCCATTCTGTTTTCTGTGACCTCTGTGTACATATCCTTTCCCTGTTACACCCGGCTTGGCTTCTATCATCCTGCTCCTGCTTTGGAATGCAAAAGATAACTGCTGGAGGTTGTGTGGGGGAGAAGATGCTGTAATGCTTGCCTATTGATTTTCCCAGGACTACTGCACCTGTGTTTTGTCTGATGTTCTGCCTGGTTCTCATGCATTGGGCGCGCAACCGTTTCCTTAGCCCGCCAGCGGGAAAGATATTCATTGGATCTGTATCTGTTTGAAGTTCCTTTATTATGCTTGACCTAACTGTGTATCCCCAGTTCTAACAAAGAACGTGTTTGAGTATGTCTTCAACGCTTTGAAATAAATTTTGCTTTTCTTTAAAACGTGGATTTATTCTCGATGCTTGGGGATCCAACAATAAGGTACTGGGGTGGGGATACTATCTGCCTGACTCAATGGGTGTTTCCCCACTAATCCACTCCCTTGCCCTCTGATGCTGATCATCGCAGCAGGAAAAAGTGGAGAGGACCTGGAAGTGATAGGCTACATTCTAGGGGGGGGGGGAACCCATCTCTATGGTCTTTGAATAATTTGAATAATTTCTAAGCCAACACTCAGAAGTGATGTTCGTTCCAGGTTCAGATGGACTCCCCCCCCCCCGGGTTCAGATGGACCACATACACACACACACACAGAGCTTGGGGGCTGGGCAGCAGCTGCAGTGGGAAAACCTGGCCCTCCCCTCCCTGGGTGGGCCTATGATGGGACCCTAAACCGGACCCGGGGAGGGGGAAGGGAATGGACTGCCGGGGGGGGGGATAAAGACATGCTGCACCTCCCAGCCACCTTGTCTTGCCCACCCATCCCTCTTTATATATTATTTCTTGTGGGGGAAATGGTTCAGGGTTGTGCAAGTAGCCCCGCTGCAGGGGTGATCGTGTTATGGGGACTCTATGTAACTTCTGCATTTTTTTGCAACTTGAAGTGACTGATGCTGCAGGCAGCAATGCAGACACACCCTTAATCCCGATCCCCAGCCCTCCTGCTAGTTGTAATCCACTGCCTGGCAACCCTTGCACAAATACTGCAATCAGGGCTCTTTTTGTAGAAAAAGCCCAGCAGGAACTCATTAGCATAATAGGCCACACCCAACAGCAGGAACTCATTAGCATATTGGGCCACCCCCCTGACAGCACAGCTCATTAGCACATTAGGCTGAACCCCCGTGTTACCAGAAGTGTGGGCATCCATCCACACCCACCTTTTGCTTGTTATTCTTTTTACCTTGTTTGTTGTCAAAACCCAGGGCTTTTTTGTAGCAGGATCTCCTTTGCATGTTAGGCCACACACCCCTAATGTAGCCAATCCTAATGATTTTCTGCTGTTGGGTGTGGCCTATTATGCTAATGAGTTCCTGCTGGGCGTGGCCAACTTGGAAGCCAGCCGGAACTCCGTTCCTGTGCATTCCTGCCCATGCCCAAAAATAGCCCTGCCAATATGCATCATCTTACATTTACCAACATCAGACTTTATTTGCCACACTGTTGCCCACTCATCTGATTTTTTTGTCCCAATGGGCATCACCTGTGAGACAGTTCGAGCAGAGGGCCTCCTTATCGAAACTGTACAAGGTAGCAAACTCCCTAGAAGGTAGATTGCGCCTTTTCATCTGATTGCAATCCTCTTCCAGATGACATATTTGTCTCATCTAAATTGAGGGATTTCCAAAAGTTGTTTATAGCAGTTCTGGCTCAAAATGCAGGTGGACAAGAAGGTACCTACGGGTCTCTTTGGTGCCGAGAAGACTTTTGTGTGCTTTAGAAATATCTGAATATGAGCTGGCGGCCTATATCCCTACCCTGCTTGAAGCGAGACATTTTAGAAATCTTCAAAAACTGTGTATATGAGATCTATAAATCACCATCTGTACATTTAAAATATCCTGTTCTAAAGCTTTACACGAAATATATTAAAACATATTAAACTTTTAATATACTCCAATAACAGCACATTTTTAAGAAAAGGAGTTAATATGTTTGCATTATTAAAATATGTTGATACACAATAATATCAGAGTCTCTTTAGCAATGTTTTGACATTCATCATGCCTAAATATCAGCAGCCGTGTTGTTCCAAATGTATTATATGCAAGACAAGCTGTTTATTAAAAAGTTTCTGTGACAAATATCAGAATGGTGGTTTGACTCTTAAGTGCTTCATCTGTAAAAGTTTTGCTAAATGGAATGAGATATGTTCTGGCAGAGCATTTGGAGCACTGTGTTTATTGAACTCATTGGTTTTATTTATTTATTTTTTAAAATTAATAATCCGGATACTCTCCAACAAGTTTCTGTACTAGGAATCTGTATATGTTTTAAAAACAGCCCCATTGAGCCTGTGTGGGTGGAGACACAAAGGTGGACCCATAAGAAGTGTTCCACAGGGATGCCAGCCTCCAGGTGGGACCTGAAGATCCCCTGGAATCACAGCTCCTCTCCAGACTACAGAGATCAGTTCCCCACCTGGAGAAAATGGATGCTTTGGAGGGTGGGCTCTCAGGCATTTCACCCCAATGAGATTCCTGCCCTCCCCAGGCTCCTCCCCCAAATCTCCAGGAGGTTCCCAACCTAGATCTGGGTACCATATCGACCATTCCCCTGCAAATGGTCAGGGGGGACCTGGCAACTCTAGTTTTCCATGGCTTGGGAGGGATGCAATTTTTGCTGATTTCCCCCCGTCCTGGCAGACCTCCAATTTTCCCTCAAGTTTTGGTCCCCCGTCCTCCGGCATCATCATTTCTGGGGACATTTTTTTGCTGCAGTGTAGGCCAGGAGTCAAGGCAGTCCCAGTCTGCTGATGAAAATCCCCTCCATCATGGACTTTTCCGGGGGATCCAAGCCTCACACACGGGTCACAACTTGTTAAAGATGGTTGCAACTTGGATTACAGCAGAAATGTGGAACTCATGGAATTATTATTCCTTGACCCCAAAGAGAAGCACACAAGGAATTTCTATTATAATTGTTATGATCTCACATTATTATTGCTATCATCATTGTTACTCGTATCGATATACCACCAAAGGCAACTAGATTACTCTTTAGAGAGTAATTTGGTTTAAAGTTAGACTTCTGATACTGAGTATCTGCAGAAGTTCTGTAGAGGACCTTTCCCATTAATGTTTTAAATTGTCTTCTATACCTGGAGCCTAAGAAAATACATAAATAACTGACTAATTGAAACTGTTAGATTTTAGGGATGTATAGACTTTAAGTCTTTACATTTTACATTGTGTTTGTATATTTCTGATTTTATCGCAAATGGATCGTAAAGGCCTACAGCCATTTACTATAAACGTACTCTACTAAGTAGCTCACAGGCTGAAAATTCCATCCGAGAAACATGTTCCTGGGAGTGAACTGAATAAAATCGGTGTTACTTCTGAATAGATCTGCTTATGATTGCTTTCCAACAGTGTCATCCTAGGCAGACCTATGCCCTTCTAAGTCCATTGAAGTCAATGGGCTTAGAAAGGTATAGCTCTGCTTTGGATAGCACAGCAAATTTCAACAGAGTGGGAGGAAGCTGGAGGAGTGGAAGGTAAAGGAGAAAAAATATTTTAGGTAACTGTGCTGCAATTCTTACGGAGAATGTCTTTTAAAATGGGACAGCCTGCTTGCAGTGCCCATTTTATCCCGGTGATCCACCCATGTTCGCAAACAACTGATCTATATCTGTCGTTTTTTTTAAAACTGCCCTTTGGTTTCATATGCTGCCTTCAAGTCTGCCATCATGAGCATACATCATTCTACAGCCTTCCTCGTAATACTAAAAGTCAGGCCCACTGGATGCAGGGCCATCCCAAGGATCTTCAGCACTCTAGACCTAGGCCAGCTGTACCTCACACACACACAGCCTGGGCATGCTCAAAGCCAATACATACCGAGCCAAAATCTGTTCCCTGAGGCAACATCATGGGAAGGCCTTGGCACCTCATTGCCCTATTGTTTGGCGTAGTGGTTAAGTGCGCGGACTCTAATCTGGAGAACCGGGTTTGATTCCCCACTCCTCCACTTGCACCTGCTGATGTGACCTTGGGTCAGTCACAAGCTCTGGCACAGCTGTCCTTGAAAAAGAGCCGTTTGTGTCAGAGTTCTCTCAGCCCCACCCACCTCACAGGGTGTCTTTTGTGGGGAGGGGAAGGGAAAGA
>NW_015168061.1:642712-653340 GCF_001447785.1 Gekko japonicus
CTCCTCCTCCTCCTCCTCCTCCTCTTCTTCTTCTTCTTCTTCTTCTTCTTCTTCTTCTTCTTCTTCTTCTTCTTCTTCTTCTTCTTCTTCTATTGCTGGCTCTCCGGAGGAACTGGTTGGCCACTGTGCAAGACAGAAGACTGGAGTAGCTGGACCATTGGTCTGATACACTAGGGCTCTTCTTCTGTTCTTATGAGCCAGGCACTCATAGACCCAAGTGTGATCCAAGTTACCATGCCTCAGCTGGCTGTTCATGGACTCAGATGGGAAAGGATGTGCTGCCATGCTACAAACCAGGAGGGTGGGGAGCCTGGTAATGCTACTTTTCCTTCCCTCCCTCCTTTCTTCTTGGAGACAGGAGTGGGGAAGGTGCTGGAACTGGGGGCGCCATTTGGCATTGCCGCTTGATGGTCTGGTGGCCCCTGCCCCTCTTGTGCCCTAGGCAATTGGCCGGGACTGCCTAATGGGGAGGCCACACTCAACCAGATGAAGTCAACAGGCAGTAAATTTGTGCAAAAAAGGGAGTACGTCTTCATTCCATAAATAAATAAGTTGGGGGATTCACTGCCAGTGGCCTTCCAGGGCAACAGGATGACCACGGTGTGGAAAAGGATGCCGGACTAGTTGGACCCACTGGTCTGATCCAGCAGGTGTCTTCTGGTGTATGAAGCAGCAAGCTAGCTTGTATCATTGCTGGATACTCAGAACCCGCCGGGTTCTTGGTATGAATGAAACCCAGGGTCAGAGCCAGGAGCTCTTTGTGCTGAGTTTTAGAATCATAGAACCACAGAGTTGGAAGGAGCCCTACAGGCTATCTAGTCCAACTCCCTGCTTAATGCAGGATCAGCCTAGAGCACCCCTGGCAAGTGTTTGTCCAGCCACTGTTTAAAGACTGCCTGTGAGGGGGAGCTCACCACCTCCCCAGACAGCTGATTCTACTGTTGAACATATCTTACTGTCAAAAAGGGTTTCCTAATATCCAGCCAGCACCTTCCCACCCTGAAGTTAAACTAATTCTTGTGAGTCCTGTCCTCTGCTGCCAAAAGGAACAGCTCCCTGCCCTCCTCTAAGTGACAGCCTTTCTAATACCCATCATATCCCCCCTCAACCTCCTCTTCTCCAGACTGAACATTCCCAAATCCCTCAGCCTTCCCTCAAAAGGTTTGGTATCCAGGCCCCCAATCATCCTTGTCGCTCTCCTCTGCACCCGCTCCATTCTGCCAACATCCCTTTTGAAGTGAGGCCTCTAGAACTGCACATAATACTCCAGATGTGGCCTGAGCAATGCAGTGTACAGTGTACACCTGGGTGGCCAGAGACAGTTATCATTATGCTCAGGGCTCTTTCTGTAGAAAAAGCCCAGCAGGAACTTATTAGCATAATAGGCCACACCCAACAGCAGAAACTCATTAGCATATTAGGCCACACCCCTGACAGCACAGCTCATTAGCACATTAGGCCGCACCCCCATGTTACCAGAAGTGTTGTCACCCAGCCACACCCACCTTTTGCTTGTTATTCAGTTTACCTTGTTTGTTGTCAAAACCCAGGGCTTTTTTGTAGCATGTTAGGCCACACACGCCTACTGTAGCCAATCCTAATTAGTTTCTGCTGCTGGGTGTGGCCTATTATGCTAATGAGTTCATGCTGGGCGTGGCCAACTTGGGAGTTAGCCAGAACTCCGTTCCTGTGCGTTCTTGCCCCAAAATAGCCCTGATTATGCTAGGCAGCTAGGCAGCTGTTGCTGGTGTGTACACATGAGTGAACATCAAAATACATTCCATGCACAGAGCTTCACATGATTGCTTTGGCAGTTCCAAAATGGCCATGTGTAAATTGGCACTCACAAAATATTTGCAATCTAATTTAGGGAAGGTTACTTTTCAAATGCTCAAAGATTGCTGTTCTCAATGAAAGTACCAGTTAAGGAAAGCAGAAATTCTTTAAAAAAAAAAAAAAAAATGAATAAATGAATGCAGTGATAAATGGGCAACTAGAGAACAAGAAGTCCATCTGAGAAATCAAAAGACAATGGTTGTATTAGCAACCCCCCTTCCCCCGGTAGGTAAAGAAAGTGTTTCTTGAATAGTTACAAAGTAATGAAAGGATTTAATACAGAATGCAAAGTGACCTTCTGTGTTGGTAAGTGGCTTAAAGCAAGCTGCATGTCTGTTCCTCGAAACAGAGACTCCAGAGGAACCCTTCTGTTCATACTTCCTGCCACAGGGCAGCATTCTTCCATCAACATGTCAGTGTGTCAGCTGAAATTCAGCACCTTCCTTCGCCCCAGGTTTTCCCCTGGTCATAAACCGTGGCTATAACTGTCAGAGTCACTTTCTTACAGTGATTCACAATATGTATTTCTAAAGGGGAAAAAAAATGCCAGGGATGAAGCCTGCCTGACAACAATGTCACTTGTCCCCCCCCCCCCCACCATCACACCGCCCCCACAAAACCACACACACACACACACACACACAATTTTGGAAAGCAAAGGGTAATATAGAGGGGCCAAACCACACTTCTTAATCATGAGTGTGTGTGCAGGAGCAGGCACGTATGTAGTTTGTGAACTGGGGAAACATGGTTTGGCCCTGCTTCAGGAGGAGCTTTGGAGATCTACTGCAGAGTTGTGAACCAGGAATTCTCCTGGTTACTTCTCACAATTGGGGGGGGGGAACACCTTTAGGTTGTGATCACACACACACACTCAGGCTGAGTTCAGACTGGCAGTCTGGCCCGATAGAGGCACATTTCACAAACCGATTAAAGGGGCCGGTTCACACAGCCACAGCTGTCAGGCATTCCCCAGCCCTACTCAACCCGTCCTATGACGATTCCCTACCGAGGTAAAAAAGTACCAGCTGAAAGCCGTAGCAAACCCTGGAGGGTGTGTTGATCCTGCTTCCTAGAAGTGTGCATGCTAAAAGCCACAAACAAGCCGCATTGCTGCGGTGCTGCGCCTATATGCCTATGTGCATAGGCGCATGTCACCGGGGTGAAAAAAGCCACTTACAGCCATGCCTCTGCCAAAGGTGGGCCAACAGCGTGAAGGATCCCTTGCGCCTCCTCCCCGGTATACTCCCACATCAGTAGGTTTCAGTGCAACCGGGAATCCCCGGCACAACTTGGTCTAGGTCTTTTTGCCCCGCCTCCCTCGCACTTCACACTGCCAGTCTGTCCTCAGCCTCAGTAATCCACTTTCAATCCACTTTCCAGCTGGATTTTTACTGTGTGAACTGGCAAAATCCAGTCTGAAAGTGCATTGAAAATTGATTGAAAGTGGATTTATCTACTGTGTGTGATCGCAGCCTTAGACATTTATCTGCTACTTTGACATATATTTATTGCTTTACAACGGTTGACTTTATAACCTTAACTTTTTATTTAGTTTTTCACTTTGCCTAACTTAAACATCGTCATGTTACTTATTAATTTGCTATTAAGTCCCTGTCTATCAGTTTAGAACCTCATCTACCAATGTGTTTGGGAAAGTGTACCTTGCACATGAAAGCTCACACCTTGAATAAACCTATATTGGCCTTAATAGGTGCCACTGGACTCTAAATTTGTTCTACAGGAATTCTCCAGTTACGGATGGTTCCAAAATTCTCCTCTTCTCCATTATAGAGGTCTAAATTACTTGAGTTTGTTTGCAAAGCAGAACTGGTGTTTTAGGATTACTCTTTTATTCTGATAGATTCAGGTGTTTTTGCTGAAACAGCAGAACAAACTTTTATTCAAGGTATAAGCTTTTGTGTGCCTGCACACTTCAGATACGCTGAAATGGAAATTGCCAGTCCATTCATATAGGAAAAGGGTGAGCAGCAAATCAGCATAGGTAAAGGTAAAGGTTCCCTTGCTCGAAAGCCAGTCGAATCCGACTCTAGGATTGCGGTACTCATCTCTGTTTCCAAGCCGAAGAGCCAGCGCTGTCCGAAGACGTTTCTGTGGTCATGTGGCCGGCATGACTCAACACCAAGGCGCACGGAATGGTGTTACCTTCCCACCAAAGTGGTACCTATTTATCTACTTGCAATTTCTTGCTTTCGAACTGCTAGGTTGGCAGGAGTGGTCCTTCAAGCCGGACATACAGCACAATAGAAGTGTTTAACAGATGCCAGGACCAAACTGGAATACCAAGCTTAGTTTATACGGTCACCATTTGTTTGGGTTTAATTCCTGGGGCGTGGGACCATAGTGATGGAAATAGATATATAAAAATTGGGGACCGATAGTCAGATGTACCCTTCTCAATTGTGGAATGCTGAGATCCTGCTATCACGCTCCATCTGTCTCTGCTTAAGTGTGGAGGCAACCCTACAGCATCCTCTTCTCTGAGGCGGGGAGTTTGGTTATGCAGTGCATGTCCTCTGTCCTCAGGCCCGGGAAATGCATTCCAATCTGCAATTCCCACAGGGATCCCATACAAAAATTCTTTCAATGTATGTACAACAACTTCTGTTTTAGTTCTCCAGGTCAATAAATGGAGTGTTGGCACCTCCCATTTTCCCCCATAGGCAAAGAGGGAGGAGGGGCAATTCCCATCATGTCTCTAGCCAGTTTGGTGTAGTGGTTAAGTGTGTGGACTCTAATCTGGGAGAACCAGGTTTGATTCCCCGCTCCTCCACTTGCAGCTGCTGGTGTGACCCTGGGTCAGTCACAAGTTCTTACAGAGCTGTTCTCTCATAAGCAGTTCTCGAGAGAGCTCTATCAGCCCCACCGACCTCACAGAGTGTCTGTGATGGGGAGGAGAAGGGAAAGGAGTTTGTAAGCCGCTCTGAGACTCCTTTGGGTAGTGAGGGCGGGGTATAAATCGAATCTCCTCCTCCTCCTCTATCCAGCAGAGCATTTTTGCCCACATGGGTCACACACCCATGACTTGTGTATTTATTTATGTAGAGAATGTATAGCCATTTTTTTCTCACTGATGGGGACCCAAAGCTAACAAATACACAGACAGCAAAAAAAAAAAAAAAAGAACCAAACAAAAAGGTGAAGGGGATCTAGGGTTGCCACCCTCCAGGTGGCACCTGGAGATCTCCCCCTTTTACAGTCGATCCCCAGAGGACCAAGGTCAGTTGCCCTCGAGAAAATGGCTGCTTTGGAAGATGGACCGTATGGCGGTATACCCTGATGATGTCTTTCCATTCCCCAAACCGTGCTGTCCCCAGGCTCCACCCCCATATCTCCAGGCATTTCCCAACTCAGAGCTGTTACCCTAGAAGGGGGTTTTCTGATGATCGAAGAGGTCTTCTTTTTCCACTGGTTAATCTTCAACCCAGCCAGGGCTATTTTGGGGCAGGAACACACAGGAACTGGAGTTCCGGCTGGCTTCAGAGTTGGCCACGCCCCCTACAGCCAAAACCTCTGCATGCCTGGCTACAGAGGGAAGGCCTGGAGAGTGACACCCCCCTGGTGACTCCAAGGTGGGTGGGAAAGGGGGGGCCTGGAAGGATTGAGGAGGCATTTAAATGCCTCCCTATGCCTTCCCCGGCCTGTCCAAGGGCTGGCTTGCCTGGGCTCCCCACAGCCACGGGGCTCCTGGGCAAGCCAAGGGAAGGTATGGGGTGTGGCCTCAGAGGCTAATGAGTTTCTACTCTTGGGTGTGGCCTATTATGCTAATGAGTTCCTGCTGGGCTTTTTCTACAAAAAAAGCCCTGAACCCAGCTCAGGCTAAGAGCTGAAGGACAAGAGCATGTGCATACCCAGGCCTTACACACCTTTGTGCAGAGATGAGAACAAACTCAGCAAGTTTATTTATTTATTTATTTATTTATTTAGATTTATCTCCCACCCTTCCCGAAAACAGGCTCAGGGCAAGTTACAACAATAAATTACAATCAATAGACAATTAAAATGAATATCAAACAATAAAAACAGTTAAAAGAGAGGCATGACAGCAGTTACATATCTTCCTGTTCTCTCATCCTCCAGAATTCCTCATGCGTTCCAGAAAACAGGCATTGTGTCCCCCACGCATACCCTTATTTGCACATGCAAAATGGCACCAAAGGTCCATAAGTGACCTGTTAAACAGCAGAGGATGTCTTTCTTTTCCTTGCATTGCCTTCCAGAATTCCCGGAACATGCCTCTTAGGCTCTTTTTGTAGCAGGAACGCCTTTGCATACTAGGCGACACACCCCTAATGTAGCCAATCCTCCAAGAGCTTACAGAGCTCTTCTTACAGGGGCTACTGTAAGCTCTTGGAGGATGGGCTACATTAGGGGTGTGTCGCCTAATATGCAAAGGAGTTTGCGGACTCTAATCTGGGAGAACCGGGTTTGATTCCCCACTCCTCCACTTGCACCTGGCTGGATGACCTTGGGCAAGCTGTAGTTCTGATAAGAGCTGTTCTTGAAAAAGAGCTGTTTCTGTCAAGAGTTCTCTCAGCCCCACCTATCTCCCTTCCCCTCTGTTGTGGGGAGGGGAAGGGAAAGGAGTTTGTAAGCCGCTCTGAGACTCCTCTGGGTAGTGAAGGGCGGGGTATAAATCCAATCTCTTCTTCTTCTTTGTGAATCCACATCTAATTTTTTTTTTACCAGTTTTTGAGTCACTTTTCACCCCAGCAAGGATGTTGGAGGGCAAAAATGTCTGGATCTTCTCAGGAGGCCCAGGTCAAGTCCGGACTCTTTCCTCCCCTACTGCCTGACCCTGATCCAAATTGTTATTCAGCCACTGCTGACTAGCAGGATCGCCCCCAATTCTTCCCCTGACAGCAGGGGAGTGTAGCTCACACAATCCCCTCTTCCCTCTCATGCCAGATGAACAACTGTTAAAGTACTTCCCAGAGGAAGAAATACAAATTAGTAGTTGGAAGAAACTACTTTAAAAAGAATTCTGTTCCCAAGTTAAGCTTTATAAAATGTAAACTTTTGATAGAGAAATGGGAGTGTCTGGGTGAAGCTGAATAAGGAAATCAAGAGTGGATTAGGTAGAGCACCTACAAAGCAGATTAAAGAATTCCGAAAATGAGTTTCAACATGAAAAAGATGAGTGAGATTTCGACAGATTGTATTTTTGAAGACTGACTCTTTTTTTAACAAATGCAAAGAGCGAGCCTGCTAATCTGAGATCAGGAATGGGTGGCAATTCATAACAAGATACAAACAAAGCTGTATTATTAATTCAATCCCAGATCAGAGAATAAGTTTTTCGAAAACAAAACCCTTGAAGAAAGAAGCTTTTTTGTGCTGCAAAGACTAGGTAGTGGCCCGTGCTAATTAGCTGGCGAGTCAAATAAATAGTAACGCACCAGGAAGGGCTTCTATGAATGCCCCTGTGAAAGGAAATGGAATTGCAGAACGGGATAATGGCAAGAGCCATTTCAGTCTTAGATCAATGTACTTGCTGTGTACATTGAATAGAAAGGTCAGACCATGAAGTCAGTCCTTCAGACCTTTTGGATCCCAGTTAATCAAAATCTACCAATGTATACATTTCCCATAGAGTCCGTACTCCTTTTAATTTCTCTCATTTGGACAATACTGGTTATTGTTGTTTCTAAGCTTCTTTGCTTGCTTGACTCTGTTCATTAGATTTGTTCTTAAATATCCTTGTTTTCAGGAACCATATTTATGAAACACATCCAAATGCAGATGCTGTCTCATGCCATTGCTTTCCACGGGATGCACATTCGAATGCCCATTGTGGCAGAATGGCCCCGCTTAACTGCAAGCACTGCTACACACCCTAACTAATCTTCTTCTAAGGAAGACTCTTTAACTTAGAAGTTATAGTGTTCTAAAAGGGTTCCATTATCTTGGTGTCTTTACCTGGGCAGCCAGCTCTTTGCCTCTTCCAGGTGACAATGGCCACCATCCAGATAAGGCTTAAGCTGGCCACTTCACTGTCTCCAACCAGAATGGCCATTGACCATTTCCAAAGCTCTGATGGTTAGTAATGTGATGACGCTTGGGAGCAACTGACCCCCCTCCTTCTTGTCTTCTGCTAGGAGAGAGAGAGAAAAAAATAATACTAAATGTGTAGGGGGGTTGTCAAGCAAAGCCCCAATGCAAGCAGGTATTTCTCCATAGGCATCATATGAATGAACCTGAATACATGAAGTCGCCTGAAAAGTATGCAGACGGAGAGTGATTTCAGCTAAGCATACCTTTATTTAGTTCAGGACAAAGACAACTGACCGGCTCGCAGGCCGGTTTATATGCATTCAGAAAACCCGCCACCAAGCACACCTAAAAACACCCCCTACTCCCGATAGGCTATTTACAGTAACCGGGCGACCATTGGTCTCCCGGCTGGGAAGCTAGCCCTTTTGATTGGGCCGGCTAGTGTAATGTATTCAGATGCTGCCCTGAATGCATTAGGAGGTATGTGAATCCTCCCATAGAGAAGCCATGCAAAGCTTCAAGCTTCGGCAGGGATTCGCGCCGAAAAGTATTGTGGCCAATCAGATTTGAATGTATGTAAGCAGGACCGCTTATGATTGGTCGTTCATGCACACAACCTGATAGGTTGGTTTAATGTACAGTAGGTGTGGCTACATTAGCCCGGAATGTTTAAATACCGAGCAGCTGAAATGGACAAGCTGTTCGGGCTATGAGGAGTTGTACCGTGTCAGAAGAAGTCGATTGAAGAGCTGAATAAACTTGAGTTTTGCTGAATCACTCTCTGACTATTATTGTTAAGCACGGACTTAACAATTGGCGACGAGGATGGGATCCAGGAGCGGGTAGGCAGCCCCGCTGGTCCCGACCCAACGACGGACAACCAAGAGCAGCAGCTCGCCGTGGCAGAGCAGCGACAGGCACCACCAGCACCGGTGGCAGCGATCGCAGCTATGGCCAATAGCCCGAAGTTCGAGGCATTCGAACCAGCGACCGAGGACTGGGACGCCTACCTGCTGAGGTTCGGGTTCCACCTCGAAGCGAACGACATCAACACGGAGGAGAAGAAGCGAGCCACCCTCCTGAGCTCTTGTGGCAAGAGCGTGTTCGATGTCGCCAGGTCTCTGGTGGCACCAGCGGACATCGGAACAGTGCCGTTCAAAGAGCTGACGGAGAAGTTGAAGGCACACTTCTCCCCGCAACCATCGGAGATCGCAAGCCGGCACGCGTTCTTCAAGAGGAACCAAGCGCCCAACGAGACCGTGTCCGATTTTGTAGCGGCTCTACGTAAAGCGGCCAGACCTTGTAACTTCGCCGACGTAGAGGAGGCCCTGCGAGACAGGCTGGTGTGTGGCATGCGGGACGAGCGACTGCAGCAGCGCCTGTTCGCAAAGGCGAAATTGACCTGGGCCGACGCCTACAATGAAGCCATCGCAGCGGAGACAGCGGACAAATCGACCCGGGAGGTGCGTCAGCGTCTGGCTGCAACAGAGCTACGCGTTCACCACCAGGGGTCCGAAGGAGAGCGTGAGGGCGCGGCTGAAGACGTCTGCACTGTGAAAGGGCCTGCGAACCAGCGGACCCAAGTGAGGACTTCGCCCACTCCTCCTTGCACCGGCTGTGGCGGCAAGCACTCCAGAGAAAGCTGCTGGACCAAGGACGTCGACTGCAGAGCATGCGGAAGGCGGGGCCACATCGCTCGTGCTTGCAGAGCGCCAAAAGTTTCAACGCCCTCAAACAAGCCCAGGAAGCAACGTTCCCGAGCCGCACAACATGAAACCAGCTGCCAGGTCGTACGATCAAGCGCACCTTCGGTCCAACGAATCGGAGGCACAGGCAAGATCAACGTGACGGTCCATCTAGACGGCGTTCCGTGTGGCATGGAGGTCGACTCGGGATCGTCGGTGACCGTAATTTCGTCCAAGTCATGGCAGCAGTTGTTCCCCACCAGGAGTCGTCGCCGGCTGAAGCCAGCAGACACACAAGTGTCCGACTTCCAGGGCAAGCGTATACCTCTGGCAGGGAGGGATACGTTTGAAGTTGAGTTTAAGGGGAAGCGGGCGACCCTTTCATTGTTGGTGGCTGAGGGGAACAGAGTGAATTTGCTGGGGCTTGACTGGTTTGAACCGTTGGGAATTGCTATTTCTGGCATTAATAGTGTAACGAAGAATAAATGGGCTGTACTGTATAAGGAATTTACTGATGTGTTTGGGGGTGGCCTGGGAAAATATACGGGACCCCCAGTAGCGTTTGAACTTGATCCTGCCGTGAGGCCGGTTCGCCTCAAGTATAGGAAGGTTCCCATTCCTCTTAAGCCCAGAATCGAAGCAGAGCTGGACAAGCTCATCGAGCAGGGCGTGTTAGAGCCAGTTCCCTTCAGTCGGTGGGAGACCCCCATTGTAACCCCTGTTAAGCCGGACGGGTCAGTACGCATCTGTGCTGACTACAAATGCACCATAAAGCGGGCATTGCAACAGCACTCGTACCCAGTACCGGTAATTAGCCATGTCTTGGCATCGTGGGGGGGGGGGAAAGTCTTTGCGAAGTTCGACTTGGCCCAGGCTGACCAGCAGCTTCCCGTGACCAAGGAAGCTGCTGAAGCACAGACCATTGTGACACACAGGGGGGCGTTCAAAGTAAACAGGCTCCAATTTGGTGTGAATGTGGCCCCAGGGATTTTTCAGAGTCTCATGGAGGGGCTGTTGAGGGGGGTACCAGGAACGGTCCCTTATTTTGATGACGTTCTCATTGCTGGAAGATCCGATGAGGAACTTATGCAC
>NW_015168061.1:655073-659555 GCF_001447785.1 Gekko japonicus
AGACCCCGAGGACCTTCCGAGACCTCCCCTTGAGGCGAGTGCTGACGGGCCTGAGGGCATCAGCACTGTTCCTGAGGCTGGGCAGACCCCTCCTCTCGAACTAAGTGTAACGGATGGAAGTGTTCCTGGCTCTGAGGTCCCAGAGCCAACCGAAGTGCCACTGACGGAATCTAGCCCTGAGCCGAGTCCACCAAGACGGTCTCAGAGAACGAGACGAGCACCTTCCTACCTAAGCGATTATGATTGTTCGTAGTTGTTTTTGCTTAGGGGGGAGGGATTTGTAATGTATTCAGATGCTGCCCTGAATGCATTAGGAGGTATGTGAATCCTCCCATAGAGAAGCCATGCAAAGCTTCAAGCTTCGGCAGGGATTCGCGCCGAAAAGTATTGTGGCCAATCAGATTTGAATGTTTGTAAGCGGGACCGCTTATGATTGGTCGTTCATGCACACAACCTGATAGGTTGGTTTAATGTACAGTAGGTGTGGCTACATTAGCCCGGAATGTTTAAATACCGAGCAGCTGAAATGGACAAGCTGTTCGGGCTATGAGGAGTTGTACCGTGTCAGAAGAAGTCGATTGAAGAGCTGAATAAACCTGAGTTTTCTGAAATCACTCTCTGACTACTTTGTTAAGTACGGACTTAACAGCTAGGATCCTTCGGATCCTTTGTCTTTCGACTGAAGCTACATCGGAATTGTGCCTGGCCAGCCCGGGCAGGTCCGGGCATGTCAGGCTGAATACATTACATCGCCTTAGACAACAAGCTGTGTAATTGTAAGTAAACTGACTTTTCCTTTTCATGAAATCAGAGTCACTCATATAAAAGCCAATGCAGTCCAAGCAATGCTTCCTCTAAGCTGTGAAGTCCTGTGAGCAAAAATTCTACTTTGTGAGCTACCAGCATTAAACTTGTGAGCAGGCTGGTGATTTGGCTACTGCATAGATTAGTTTGCTCGGGACTGGAGCCATCCTTCCTGAGCTAAGACAACAATGTGTGAGCCAGAGGGTAAAAAAGCTTAGAGGGAATACTGATTCCAAGGTACAAAGACAAAGAACAAGATATTCCTGCCTGGGTCTGCCACTGCAAATCAGATCTCCCCAAATTCCCTACATCCAGGGTATTTCAGTGGTAGTTGCCATGAAAAGTCTGAAGTTCTCTTTAAAAACAGATAGCTTAGATTCCAGAAGACACAAGAGGTGTATTTCTAAAAGTTCTTGGAAGTGGCTACAATAAAAGGAGCAGTATTTGTGTTGTGGAGTTGGTAGAGATGGAAGCAAGGAGTGGTGAATTCCTCTTTAGGGTCTAGTCACTTACTCCAGAGGTTGGCAGACGACAGGAGGGCCTGGCGTGTTGTGGTCCATGGGGTCGCGAAGAGTTGGACTCGACTGTGTGACTAAACAACAGCAACAACAGCACTTGAGACCTAGCCTGGCTTGGTAGATTCCGAACCATCTGTGGCAGAACAAAGTGCCTGTATGAACATTTTCCCACTCTTCCTACTAGCAAAACAATGCTCTTCTCTTGCATTTGAGAGATCCTTCTGCAAATTGACAAGTGTGTGTGTGTGTCTGCAGCTGATTGTATTTTAATATGTAAAAAAAGACCCCTGCTCTGATAGTCTTAATATAGATCTGGAGATAAATTTTGTTCCAGAAAGGGGGATTCTTATGTGCATGGAGGGGAAAAAATAGATGAAGAAACTATTAAGATGACTGTAGCAAATAGAAAACATTTTTCTCACAGTTTTGTCTTAATATAGTCTGATAGTCTTAATATAGATCTGGAGATAAATTTTGTTCCAGAAAGGGAGATTCTTATGTGCATGGAGAGGAAAAAAATATATAAAGACACTATTAAGACGACTGTAGCAAATAGAAAGCATATTTCTCACAGTTCTGTCAAAAAAGGGATTTCCAGTGGCCTCCGTGACTCAGATATTTTGTGCGGCCTGTCACTTCGACCCATATTTGCTTGGCTCCCATATCTCCGCAGCCTCGCCAACTTGTTAGAGGGCAGGGCGCCATCCTGACAGATGGCTGAGGACGTATCAAGCCAAGAGACCATGAACGAGCATCAAATGTGTTTGCTGAGGCCATGAGTCCCAGTCAAGACCGCCCAAACAGCTGTCTGTCCTAAGGTTATGCACCTATGGTTGAGGGAACGTGCCACCCCAAATCTGTCTCACTGCTGCCATAGTGTGAGTGGAGGGGGGGGGAGAGACTTTCTTCTACAGTTTGGTCACAATAACGCTGTATTAACATATAACACAGGTTGGAACTGCACTGATATTTCCACGGACGTTAGCTGAAACAAGTGCATTGCTGTAGTTTTAAACATCACTTTCCCATAGTAATCTATTTTTTTAATCAAGACAATTCTGTATCTGACTAGTGCTTCCCACCGTCATCTGTCATGTTTTCCTTTATTCATTCACTAGAAATAAGGCCCATTGTGGGAATAAATACAATAAGCTCTAGAAAGAGACTCTGGGCAAGTGCCCCGGCCTTCCCCACACACCCACCCTTGGCATTCACCCCCCACCCTTGCTGTCTCCCCCCCAAAAAACCCTTGACATTCAATCTCCCCATCCTTGATCTCTTCCTGCCCACCCCCAATCCTTAGCATTCACTCCCCCACCCTTGTTGTCTTCCCAACCATCCCCAACCTTAGCTTCCCCCCAAAAAAATATTTGGGATTCACTCCTCTCCACCCTTGCACTGAAGCCAGGGGCTTGCTGCAAGCCAGCACTTAACTGATTTCCAGAACAAAATCTGAGTTCAGCAACACCTATAAGACCAACAAAGTTTAATTCTAGATATCAGCTTGTGTGGGCATACACACTGAACTGACCGCCAGCTTCTCTACTGGAGACGCATTCAGGAATTTTTTTTCTTCCCTTTCCTCCAACCCCTTTCAATTCCAAAGCTGCTTCTCCTTTGGCTGATTACTCACCCTGCTAATGTTCTGCAGCCTCTTGAGACTCCCAAATTGGGAGTTGTAGTCCTAGTCAGGGGTCATTTCGTAGAAAAAGAGGTGCAGGAGCTCATTAGCATAACTCATTAGCATGAGAAGCGGTGGAGCGCATTTTCAGAGACTTTTTAAAACTTCTGCGGAGAGTAAACAATCGGCAAAGATGGCGGGGAAGAGGGACAAAGACAAGCTGATTCCGAAAGCAAAAGGACTGGAGAGTCTGAAAGCGGAAGTGACGGATGAGCTGGCAAAAACTGTAGCGGAGTGTATGCGCCCTCTGCTCGAACAGTTGAATAACGTCAAAGAACAGATTTCGGAAGTAAACAAAAACCTGACAGTGCAGCAAACTCAGATAACAGCACAGCAGACTCAGATGAATGACATGATACAGCTAATGAAGCAAGACAATGAAAAAATCAGGGAGGTGGCTGCAACAACTGAAAAAGTGAAGAAGAAAGTCCAAAAGCTGGAATTAAAGCAAACTTCAATGGAAGATAAATGGCTGCAAGTACAAATGGATAAAGCAAATATGGTCCTTCGCTTCCAGGGTGTGCCGGAAAAGCCGGGAGAAAGTCTCAAGGAGCTAATGAGTGAATTGCTGGCCCCAGTGACAGAAATGACGGCGGAACTGTTATTAAACAAAATGGATGTGGTCTATAGATCATATTCAAGCTATATAAAAAAGAATAATCTGCCTGGGGAGATTGTGGTGAGATTCTTGAAAAGGCATATAAGGGATGCAATCCTGAAAGCAGTCTCTGGAACACCCCTGAAAATGGGGGAAACCAAGATCAGAATGCTGAAGGATATTCCATTTGACATGAGACAACAGAGAAAGAAGTACAAAGAGCTGGTGACTTATCTTCAGACAAACTCAATTGGATACAAATGGTTATTTCCGGAAGGAGTGGCTTTTAAGATGAAATATAAAAAAATAAAGAATTGACTCTGTGTTTAAAGCCAAAGAATTCCTAAAGATTCAGCTGGGAAAGGGAGAGGAAGAAGGAAAAGACGATGACAACAGCTTGAGTGGTGAATTGGAAACGGAATCTTCTGGAGAAGACTCTCTGGCGAAGCAAGAGGCTGCTGCTCCAAAAAGTCCCTATAAACTGAAGAAAAGAGGAGGAGAAGAGAAATACAGGCTGAAGGACTCTGAAATGTGCCTTGAAGTAAATGATGTTAAAATGTGATGATGGGGGTATGGTTTCTAAGCAGGTAAATTTGTTAAAGAAAAGTGAAAAGGTGTGAAAAACTTGACTCAATTCATATTGACTTAAATGAGTTATGACTTAATGTAACTAAGCTTTTTTGAGGATCTCCTCTCTTGGGTTTTTAGATATTAGTTGGTTTCTTTCCTTTTTCCCAATATATGTAGTACCCCATCCCTATTATTTTCTGTAGTATTGTAGATTTATAAAAATAATTAAAAAACCCTCCGGGGGCTTAAAAAAATAATTATGCATGGTGTGGAAAGTGTTGACAAAGATACATTTCTCCCTCTCCCCCTAA
>NW_015168061.1:659593-664637 GCF_001447785.1 Gekko japonicus
TAGGTCTTATTTTCGGGAAAACAGGGTAGTTGTATCGCTGTATACAGGAAACATTGTTTATGTTTAAGTTTATTTTTGTCTTTGTGTTTACATGTGTGTCTATTATTTCTAAAAATTAAATAAAAATATATATACTAAAAAAAGAAATCAGCATACTTGTTTTGGCCAGTTTTAAACCAGGCAGAGGCCTCTTGACTTATATCGGCACGTACTGGGTGCCATTTATTAAAAGGCCTTCCGTGTGTTTATAAATACATGTAGCTCCTTGCCAGTCCTCAATAGCCATCAAGGAATTAAAGTCAGTAAAACCGAAGGGGGGGGGGGATAGATCAGAGAGGCAGAAGCAAATATTCACTTTTCTCTTGGCACTGAGCAATTGTGTCTGAATTCTTAGAGCTCTAAGTCGTAACCCTGCCTTTGGGTTCAGGGCAGCCACAGGTATGCGATTGTAGTGTGGTTCAAACTGTGGTGTTTGGTGTCATCCGGTCCCCAGGCCCTCTAAAATCCAATGTCAAATCTATAGCTGCGACATTCAAAGATCTCTGTCAGCACTTTGTGAACTTCAATGTCAGGAAGATAGATGACATCAGAGCATATTTTCCCTAAGGCGCATTTACTCCCTTCCTTCTTCTCTTCTTTCCTGTTTCGCTCCTGCATGTCCTGAATGCCAGCATAAATGGATTGAGCTCAAACAGATGAAACAAGATCTTTCCACGGGGCTGAATACAGTATGTGTTAATGATGTTGTGAAGCAATTACAGGGCTGTGATCAACAGCCTTCCAACTCTGCTGTCTATTAATCTGTCAACAAATATCACCAGTCACTGTAAATAAACACATTACAGGTGCCACCTTCTTGTCAAAAAAAAAAAAAGGACATAAGAAACGGTGCTATGTAAACTCTCTAGTGTTCCCACGTTACCCTTGAAATCCAAGCCCTTGTTCATGTTATGTAGCATTCAACATTAATGAAGCACAGTGTAGATAGAGGGCTCTTTTTACCATATGTGGTGGACTTGTGATAAAGCAAAAATCTTTTGGACTGAGGTTCATACGGAGATGGGAAAAATTGTGAAATGCAAATTTAAGAAAGAACCTGAAATATTCCTTTTGGGTCTTAAAGTGGAAGAAGTTAATATTGCGAAAAGAACTTTGATGTGGTACATGATTACAACTGCTAGAAGGACATATGCTCAATGCCGGAAGCAGGAAAGAACTCCCGAAATTGGGGAGTGGATAAAAAAAAACTACTCTTTATGGTTGAAATGGACAAAATGACAAGAAAACTTAAAAAATCTGGAGGCGGAAGAGTTTTTTGCAGATTGGAAAGACTTTAAAGAATATTTAGAGAAATATTGGGATGTAAAGAACAACTTACTTTGCTTTGATAACTATTGAAAAAAGAATGATATATGAAGAAGTGTAAACGTATAAGAACAATAGTTGAAAGATGTGTTACCTGTAGAAATTGAATAACAAGTAAGGGAGAAAGGGGAAAAAAAGTTTAAGATTTGGGCTGGAGGTTGGAGCACTGTGGAAAGTCAAAAGGGGTGGGGAATTAGGAGAAGAAGGATGTATAATAGTTTGTAATGTGATATATGTTTGACCTATTAATATATCCTAATAAATTGTTTTTCAAAAAAACCAAAACCATTAATGAAGCACAGTGTAGATAAATCCAGTTGGTCAACCGTGTTGGTCTGAAGCAGTTGAACAAATTTAGAGTCCAGTGGCACCTTTAAGATCCACAGGTTTAAGGCACCTTTAAGACCAAGGTTTATTCAAGGTATGAGCTTTCATGTGCAAGGCACACTTTTTCAAGTATATTGGAATGGTTGTGTGGGGGCCCACTTACTTCAGCTCCTCTCTGAAACACATGGAGGTTTTTGCTCAGATGTGAATGTTTACTACAGATGCGTCCTCTGTAATGCATGGCTACCACATATGCAAAGTTTCATTTCGATGTCTCAGCCACTGAGGAATATAATGTATCATTTATCTCACTGACAGTCTTCAAGCAGCAGCCAGATGAACACTTGTCAGGGATGCTTCAGGCTGATTCTGCCTTGAGCAGGGGGTTGGACTAGATGGCCTTTATGTTCCCCTCCAGCTCTATGATTCTACCTAATTCCCAAGTTTAGCCCCCAAGAGCAGATCAAAACATTCACAGAATGGTGTCACCTAGGGCTAGCAGTAGATGAGGTTGTGGCTCTGTGGTAGAGCATCTGCTTGGAATGCAGAAGGCCCCAGGTTCAATCCCTGGGCATCTCCACTTAAAAGGACCAGGCAGCAGTTGATGAGAAAGACTTCTGTCTGAGACCCTGGAAAGCTGCTGCCAGTCTGAGTAGACCATACTGACTTTGACGGGCCCAGGGTCTGATTCAGTATAAAGTAGTTTCATGCCAAACCTGGGAAAATCCCTTAATTTGCAAAAAATCTAACAAAAAACATTAAATGGATTTTTTAAAAATTAGAACTACAAACTATAACAGAAATAGGGGAGGGGACTACAGCTAAGGGATAAAGAAAAGATACCCACTACTGACTAAAAACCCAAGAGAGGAGATCTTCTAATCAGTTTAAATAAACATCTAGTCTTAATCATACTAATCTCATTACAAACTGAGTCACATCTTTTGTTAATTTTTCCCAAATCTTAAATTTAACTGATATAAGGAAATACCCCAAAGCATCTCTAATAAAAAATGCAATAAAAATCCCCATTGGGGAGCAAAAATATATATATTAAATGGGGGCTTACACTATTTATGGGTTGCACCCAGCCAGTTTTTTTCCCAGTTTCACCTAAATCCCCTCCTTACCCCCATTCCCCATTCCATGTGGCTTTTGTCCATGCAGGTCTCATAATCCACAACAGAACGTTTTGGTGGTCAACGGGGACCCACCCCACCTTAAAAAAAAACAGGGGGGAAGTTGGTTGGATCTAACCCTATGTTTATAGAACTACATAAAAAATGACACTACAGCGATCAAAAATCTATATATCTAATACCGAAAGGCGCCCCCTGCGTGCGGATATCTAAATCCGCACATCGGGGGCACCTGGGGGGCGGGGAGATTTTCGTGCACATTTGGGGCGATCCCCAGGTGTGCACAAAAATCTCAAAAGTTCGAAAAAATATTGGGGGGATACTTAAATCCCCCCAAAACTAACAGAGCGTCCCCTGCGCATGCGCAGGGAACGCTCTGTGAACTGCCTCGCCGTCGCCGCTACAGAGAGAGGGAGGGCAGGACAAGGCTTGGCTGGCATGCGTGCGTGCGTGCGGGCGTGCAGGCGGGGAGCCCGGCGAGCCCGGCGGCGGAGACCGGAGCCGGGGGGGAGACCGGAGCCGGGGGGGACCAGAGCCGGGGGAGAGAGCGGCGAGGCCTCGCTGCCACCGCCACAGGGGACAGGAGGGCAGCAAAAGGCTTGGCTGCCGGGAGGGCGGGCGGGGACCGGCGAGGCCCAGCAGCTACAAGCCGCTCAGGCCTTGCTTCGGAGTGGCGGTGGCGGCGGGGGGGTAGGCAAGGCCCGGGGGGAAGGGACAGCCGAGGCACGGCACAGGGGATGGATTGGAGGAGTCGGGGGAAGCCGGGGGAGAGAGGAGATCGGCGGGGCCCGGCGACTAGCAGCCGCTTGGGCCTCACTGTCCGAACAGGGGTGGGGTGGGGAAGACTGGGGAAGGGGGGGAAGAGATTAGTGAGGCCTGGCCATCTGAGCTAGGGGGTGGGGTGGGGGAGACCGAAGTGGGTGGAAGAGGAGATGGGGTGGGGTGGAGGAGTCCGAGGGAGGGGGAGGAAGAGGAGATCGCCGAGGCTTATCTGCTGCTGCTGACTCCTCCTCCTCCTCCTGCTCTGCGTGGAGCTCTTCTCCCCCCCCCCGCGAGTATCGCGGGTCCCCTTACTTGTTATTCCTAATAACAAAAGATGATACGGGGAATCCAGGTCATTGGGCAAGGGCAGTGGGATGGGGAAAGTCAGGATGGGAGGCAACAGGGGAGGAAGCACCAGGGAATGGGGAGAGGAAACTGGGACAGGAGAGACTGGGCAGGTGATTCGGAGGGGGATTTTTTTTTAAGGAAAGATCTGGGGTGGGGTGATGGGAAGACTGCAGGGAAGTGAAATGAAATAGTGATGGCATGGAAGGAGAGAAACCAAGTGGATCCAAAGCAACAGGACTGAAAATGGAATCAGCAGAAATGGAATTTCCCTTCCCCACAAGTTCTCACATTGTTGCTGTTGTGCAATTTTTGCTTCCTGGGTTATGGAACCAGGACTCGAGTATTTAAACTGCATGTAGCGAATTATGTTGTTGGCGTCCTCAGTCACTTAGACTACTGTAAGCCAGCTGTACATGGGGCTACCCTTGGAGATGACCCTGATGACCCCACCGATGCAAAATGCCCCTGTCCTCTTACTAATGAGATCTTGACACTATGCCCCATATTTTGCCAAACAGCATCCATCAGCTGCCGGTTTCCTTCAGGGCAGAATTCAAGGCGGTGGTTTTTACCTTTGAGAATCCTTTCTGGACTGTGTCCCAAACGTTATCTTTGCAGTTTGGTGTAGTGGCTAGGTGCGCGGACTCTAATCTGGGAGAACCGGGTTTGAATCCCCACTCCTCCACTTGCACCTGGCTGGATGACCTTGGACAAGCCATAGTTCTGATAAGAGCTGTTCTTGAAAAAGAGCAGTTTCTGTCAAGAGCTCTCTCAGCCCCACCTACCTCACAGGGTGTCTGTTGTGGGGAGGAGAAGGGAAAGGAGTTTGTAAGCCGCTCTGAGACTCCTTTGGGTAGTGAAGGGTGGGTATAAATCCAATCTCTCCTCTCTGAGAGCCAGTTTGGTGTAGTGGTTAAGTGTGCGGACTCTAATCTGGGAGAACCGGGTTTGATTCCCCACTCCTCCACTTGCACCTGCTGATGTGACCTTGGGTCAGTCACAAGCTCTGGCACAGCTGTCCTTGAAAAAGAGCAGTTTGTGTCAGAGTTCTCTCAGCCCCACCCACCTCACAGGGTGTCTGTTGTGGGGAGGGGAAGGGAAAG
>NW_015168061.1:664725-686456 GCF_001447785.1 Gekko japonicus
TCTTCTTCTTCTTCTTCTTCTTCTTCTTCTTCTTCTTCTTCTTCTTCTTCTTCTTCTTCTTCTTCTTCTTCTTCTTCTTCTTCTTCTTCTTCCTCTCACCTCTTATAACTATATCAGCAAAAAAAGATGAACAATACTTTAAAGTTGCAAAATTCAATTAGAAAATGAGTTGCGATGAAATAATGATATAATGAAAATAATGCTGGGGCAGGGAAAGAAAAAGCCTCATCGGCACACGGATCAAAACTGCACAAGCGCAATTTCCCTGTGCCATTTGAGTTAATTGCATAATGGGGAAACGTCAAGGTGTATAGGTCAATGTATCCACTGCCTGGGGAAAGTCTCAGCCGGTGAAGTATTAAATTACCACACTCTGTTTGTGAAGACACTTTGCTTATGGGGTTGTGTGGTCCTGCTCTGTCTTACTTAGCAAAAAAATATTATTTTTTCCAAACAATTTTTATTCTTTTTCAAAAGGAATACAGAATTCAATATTATAATACACAAATATAGGTTGCTTCACTTAGAGGGGAAAAAAAGAATACTATAAGATTTCTATCTCATAACAACTTACATTTTTTCAGAATACAGAATACAGAGTGATAAACTTATAACTTGTCAACTGTAAATCATCATTTTATATCTAGCTTTATTGATGCTTTCCCAATTAAAGTTATCAAAGGTTATTTTTTCTATCATGGGGGACCATTTTCCTAAGGGATTATATATTTCGCATTCATTCTGGTCCTTTGAGTTATATATAGATCTTTTCAAGCATGAAAAAGTCCCATGTGAAACCAAAATTCTATGCTAGGAGAATGATTATCTTTCCAGCATTTGGCTATAGTATCCTTGGCAGCTGTTATTAATATGTTGATCAATTGTTTTCTAGTATTAGGTATATTATCATCTGGCCAGAGATTTAAAAGCAACAGTTATTATTTGAATGAAAAGCTATTAATGTATGGAGAATTTTTGGTTGGCTTCTTTTGGTGTTGTCCACCCCCCCAAAAAAAACTGGATCAACTTTGCCCCAACTCAGTTTAGGTTGGCCTAATTCAGCGGAGTGTTTTATGAACACAAGGCAAAGTTTCTATTTTTTATTATAGTTGAAAGCATTTCTTAAAACTGCCAGTCAAGGAGCTGATCTGAGTTCCTCTGAGAAAGGATACATCAATATATTGCCCTTGTAGTTTTTGAGACTCAGTCCCTATAGTTATTAAGCTTCACTGAAAGCTCAAGTCACTGATCTGTCAAGCACATCTAGAGCCCAGGACACAGCCCTATTTCCCTAGATAGGAAGGGGGGATAAAAAAACCCCTTAAGTCTTAATGTAAATTGTCAAAGGGTTGGGGGGGGGGGTTGGCCAAATTATAGTACAATTTCCCTCCCGCTTCATCTTTTTGTTGATTAATAGATGGAAAATTAACTGAAACATATTCTGAATGTCACGTGTTGGCTGCACTGAGAGTAATTGATAGCAGCTTACGAGCCCTGCCATGTTGCTGGCCTTTAGAAATGTACAATTTTGCCTGTGCCCAATCCTGCAAAAGAACATTTTTTTGTACTGAAATGGGTTTTTTTTGTTTTGTTTTTTAGAGTCTTCTTCGTAGAATTAGGGGAGGAAACTGGGTAGCCTTGGGGCTACATTCAGTCCAAGAGGCCCACCTGTACCTATGTCATGACAGGGCCAGTGGGGCAAGGCAGAGAGGGAGAGTTCACAGTCCAGTCCGAGAGTCAAGCCAGAGAGAGAGCAAAACAACCAGAGCAAAAGTCCCAATACATAAAGCCCGGCCATACCGAGAGTCCGAGTCCAGATAGGCAAGCATCGAAGTCAAAGTGCAGAGCCAAGGATCGAGAGCCAGGGGGTCGTTAAAACGCGGACTGGAGTCAGGAGCCAGGAAGTCAGTCAGTAGCCGGATACCAGGAACAGAGTCAGAGGTGCAGAGCTTCTGGTCTGAAGGATGAGATTGCCAGCACGATTAGCCAACAGTCAGCGAACTATTCAAATAGTTCGCTGGGTTGTTAACTCATTAGTGCCTCATTAGCACTGCCTCGCGAAGTCCTTGATCCCGCTAGAACTCCGGGCTTATTGATCTACAACTGCGCAAGCGTGCCTCTTTGCGTCTGGTTGCCAAGTCCCGGCATCTCCGATCCCTCAGCCGGTCAACAGGTGGCGGAGAATCAGGTGGTGTACTGCTGGGGCCAGGCACTGCCTGATCGGCTTCAGGTGCAGGCTGTTCTAAAGGCTGGTACTCATCCTTTCCGGTACTTAGGTTTGACAAAGGCTCCTGTGCCTCCGATGGTGTTAAAGGCATGGAGTCCTCAGTTTCAGAGCTCCCAGGCACTGGGTCGGGGGCAGGCATGACAACCTATACTAAACCTCAGCACTAGGGTTGCCAGGTCCCCCACACCACCAATGGGGACATGTAGGGTTGCCAGATCCAGGTTGGAAAACTCCTGGAGATTTGGGGATAGAGCCTGGACAGGACAGGCATCTCAATGGGGTACCATGCCATAGAGTCCACCCTCCAAAGCATCCATTTCCTCCAGGGGAACTGATCTCTGTGGTCTGGAGATGAGCTGTAATTCCGGGGGATCCCCACGTCTCACACATGTTGCATCCTATCAGTTACCGGGTAGCCAGAACACATGGCCCCATTTTGTAATTGTCATGGGTTTTAAACACATAGGCCAAGTTTAGACTGGCAGTTTGCCCCGATATAGGCATGTGTGAGGAACGTTTCACAAGCAGATTAAAGGGGCCATTCACACAGGCACATCTGTCTGGCGTTCCCCACCCATATCCAACCCGTCTTCTAGAGATTGCCTCCCGGGTTTAAAAGATACCTGGTGAAAGTGGTAGCAAACCCTGGAGAGCCCATTTATCTCGCTTCATTCCGCTTCCCGGAAGTGTGAACGCTAACTGCTAAAAGCCGGGAACAGCTCACGCTAATAATGAGCACGGGCTGTTCACGCTGACTGACCTCCTAGCCTCACTCTGGCACCAGGAAGGTGCAGGTGATTGCCTTGAAGAGGGGGTAGTGATGTGGCCGGATGTGCCTATGGCCCACAGCAGCTGGATCCTGCCCTATTTGCCGCTGCGCCTAGGCATCTGCCACGGGGAAAATGCCGCTTACAGCCACGCCTCTGGGCCAACAGTGTGAACACTCCCTCGCACCTCCTCCCAGTATGCTCCCGCATCAGTCTGCACAGTGTGACTGGGAAAACCCGGAACAGTTTGTTCCGGCTCTTTTTTGCAATGACTACCTCCCGCTTCAAACTGCCAGTCTGAACTCGGCCATAAAATGGTTGATTGTACCCAAGGTACACTTGTAAGCATTGGCAGAGTCATATGGTAAGGAGGGAGCTCCCAGCAGATCAGAGAATCTCTGCTTATCGTAGAGGCATAGAAACCTAAGGGAAATCATGCCTGCAAATGGCTTATTGGATGCTTTCTTTCTACAGTTATTTTATGGTCTTCATCTTGTGTTTGCAGTAATAGCTGCACAGGATCCTTCCAGGCTTTTATGATTAGAGCCACGGGTCATTTCCTGCAGGAGCGCACAGGAGCGGAGGTCCAGCAGTAAAGAGCCCAGGGGGTGGGCACATGCAACAAGCCCCACCCCCTGCTCCCAGCAGCCCTCAGTCAGAGCAAGAAGCAGCCAGGTAAGTTGCAGAGTTCCCCCCGACCCCCCAGTCCCGAACAATCCAGTGGCACCTTTAAGACCAAGTTTTATTCAGGTACAAGCTCTCCCTCCTCTGCGAGGACAGATCTGCACGTCCCCTCCCCCCAATAGCTAGCAATCCAAAACAGTCCAGTGGAGCCTGAGCAGTGGGTGTTGCCTTCTGACACACTTCCAGTGATGTCAGGGTGTGTGGCATATGCAAATGAGTTATGCTAATAAGTTATGCTAATGAGCTCCTTCACCTCTTTTTCTACGAAATGACCTCTGATTAGAGCAATATATGTTTCAGGATAAGGCAGCAGGATGTGCTGTCCCCCATCAAATTACAGGTGCAGGATAATGCTGGGGCATGTTTAGGAGATAACCTTCCTTCCTATAGAAAACTAGTGCTTAGGGGCAAAGGGTCCAGCTCACCTAAGGTGCATGTTGCAGGGCTTTTCTACTTGCACAGAGTGTGAAAATTCCAAGAAGGATGAGAAGCATTTTCTGAATTCTCAGACTCTCTAGCCAGTTTAAAGGAGCTATTGTATTCCATAACCTGAGAGAGCCAGTTTGGCGTAGTGGTTTGATTCCCAAATCCTCCACATGCAGCTGCTGATGTGACCTTGGGTCAATCACAAATTCTTTCAAGAGGATTTCTCGAAAGAGCTCTCTCAGAAGAAGAAGAAGAGATTGGATTTATACCCCACCCTTCACTCGGAGTCTCAGAGTGGCTTACAAACTCCTTTCCCTACTCCTCCGCACCCACGACACCCTGTGACTGTGAGGTAGGTGGGGCTGAGAGAGCTCTTTCCAGAACTGTCCTTGCGAGAACAGCTCAGAAAGAACTATGGCTTGCCCAAGGTTCCTTGCAAGAACAGCTCTGACAGAACTATGGCTTGTCCAATGTCATCCAGCAGCTGCAAGTGGAGGAAGGGGGAATCAAACCCGGTTCTCCCAGATTAGAGTCCGCGCACTTAACCACTACACCAAACTGGCTCAGCCCCACCTCTTCACGGGGTGTCTGTTGTGGGGAGGGGAAGGGAAAGGAGATTGTAAGCCACTCTGAGACTCCTTCGGGTAGTGAAAGGTGGGGTATAAATCCAATCTCCTCCTCCTCCTCCTCCTTTTTTCTGAAGTGATGCACTCCAATGTCCCACCTTCTTTTGCAGCATGCACAGATAAAGCCTTCATGGGAAACATCTAGAAGGCCCAAGTACCTGTACACTACCACAACACCAGGTACTCAGAAATACTGAACAGAATTAGCATTTCTATTAGTGGAAACATACATGTGTTAATGGAATGATGAAGCTGGTGTGGAGGAAAAAAAGATTTCCGATCCTGCATACACCTCAGAGAGTTGTTGTGATGTGAAACCTCAGCAGCTGAGAAGCCCTGTCTTTAATCATAGCCTCTTAAGGGCTGCATATTTAAAATGCTGCATAAGCAGTATGGAAATCATTTCAAACACAAGTGTTAAGTACAATAATTGCAAATGGATTATGGTTCACTGCAATTCACAATATTTCCCTGGGTAGCTAAAAAATGCTTGTTTCATCAAAAATAATTTTTATGAGTATTAATAATTGTCATCACTGCTCTCTCTCAATGTGCAGAAAGTGCTTTGGTTTGTTGTGTGTGTGTGTGTGTGTATATTTACTATTGAACATTCTTAACCTGTGGCACAATTGATTTGATAGGAATTGTGACACTCTAAGAACATAAAATAAGCCATGTTGGATCATGCCAATGGCCCATCCAGTCCAAAACTCTGTGTCACACAGTGGCCAAAACCAAGGTGCCATCAGGTGGCCCACCAGCAGGGCCAGAACTCCAGAAGCCCTCCCACTGTGGCCCCCAAGCACCAAGAATACAGAGCATCACTGCCCAAGACACAGTGCCCCAGATTACACTGGTGGCTTGGCACTATACGGTGCCGGCTCTAATTGAACTGGTTAAAAGTGTTGTGGGGCATATCAGCCACACAGCGCACCCTTCTGTGGGTTACCCATGGAGACATCCCATGGTAAAGCATCCACATTATTGCAGTGCTTCATCCACAGAGCGCGTTGCCAAAAAAATCTCAAAATTTGTGCATGTGTAAGTGTGCATGCGTGCGCATATGCGTACATGTGCATATAGGCATTTTTTTTAAAAAAGCTCCCTAGTGGCAGAATGGATCTGCAGGTTTAGACTGCCAAATACATTCTGTGCATGGTCTCCCACATTCAGACATCCGGCCATGCACAATGACTACACGGGGAACCGAAAACACCACTTGTGATGTGGCGTCTTTTTAACCCTGCTCCAAGTAGTCGTATCACGGGATAAGTATGGCTGGGGAATGCCTGACAGATGTGGCTATCTGACTGTGCCCATTTGATCCAGAGGGGAGGAGTGCCTGTCGGGCCAAACTGCCCGTGTGATCACGGCCAGTGTTCCATCTGTACCTTGTGGCTAACAGCCACTGATGGACTTCTGCTCCATACGTTTCTCCAATCCCCTCTTGAAGCTGTCCATGCTTGTAGCCTCCAACACTTCCTGCGGCAGTGAGTTCCACGTGTTAATTATACTTTGGGTGAAGGAGTACCCTTTGACCCAGTTCCTTTTTTTTTTTTTAATCTCAGAAATCAATGGCTGAAGATGCAGAAGGCTCATTGCAGAAAAGGGTGCACTGCAGACTTGTGCATTATTCCTTTCAGGCTCAGGATCCGACTGGACGTGATAGCGGGAGAGCTGTAGATACGTTTTGCGGTTTCGGTTTTCATAAGGTTAACAATAATGGCCATGGAAACGGCAATGGGGTGCTGACCTAGACTAACGCTACCGTATGGCAGAAGGGAGAACTGACCTTCCCTCCAGCACCATTTCCCTGCTGTCAGTGTCACCTAGGCTCTGCAGAGCAAGGAGAAGAGCCTATATCTGCCCATATTGCTTCTTGCATTTCTGGCTCTGTTAATGTGGGCCATTATGGCCTAGGAAACGTCCCCACATTCCACAGGCAATGGGGCTACCCTGATGCTTTTTTTGCAAACCAATGCAAGATAGCATTTAAATCTCTAAATGACAAAGACAAGAATGTTACAATTTCAGGATGTTCTTTGTTTCCTAGAAGCACGGGAGCCAGTCAGGCACTGTCTGCTGGCTGGAAGTGTGCAGTGAGTGTCTGCATGTAAGCAAGCCTTTAGTATTGCAAATATTCTGGCTTCCTTGACTTAATGGCAGGTGCATACCAATCTTTTATTTCAAAATGTTTCCAAATTCTTTAGGTTCATGAACAATGTAATGCAAATGTTGGTTCCTGTGTATGATGGAGGAAAGATATCTCTTGAGACAAAGGCCTAGCAAAAATCATGTTGGGAGTCTTGTGCTGCTAGCTGTTTGGAAACTTACAGAAATAGAGGAGAGAAAAAGACCAAGATTTATTATGAAACTAATTGTATAAATGGGTTTTAAATTTTCTGAACCATTTTATTTTTTTCACAACACCAGGCAAATTGCAAGTTCTTTTAGGGGAGGTGTGTTCTTTTTGTTTTGTTTTTTGAAATGGCACAAATAGAAAGGGATGATCCAACCCCGTAGCCACCCCATTCCTTCCCCTCTTGGAAGCTGCCGTTTAAATATCCCAGAAGATTCAACTGCATATTATGTCTACTTCGGCCCTCACTTGCAGAGTTTTGTATTAGATGTGTTTTCTGATTATAAATGTGTAATGTATCCAGTCCAGACCGCGTGGCTGGCTCAGGCTCCACGCAGTCAGAGACAAACGTCGAGCTTCGCTCCAAGAGACAATGGACTATGCGGATCCTAGCCCACTCCAATCAGGGGGCTAGGCTCCCGGCCGAGAGCCTATGGGACTTTCAGCCACTGTAAATAACCTATTGGGAAGTGGGGGGGTGTTTTGTGTGGCGGTTTCTCGGGGGATATAAGCCGGCCTGCGAGCTGGCCAAAGTCGTCTTGTTCCTGATTGAATAAAGTACGCTTTGCTCAGGGGTCATTTCATAGAAAAAGAGCTAGGGGAACTCATTAGCATAACTCATTAGCATATACCACACCCCCTGACATCAGGGGCCCGGCGGTGGACCTGCAAGGCCGGCGGGAGTGCGAGGAAGCCCCGCCAAGGCCCTCCCTGCCCCCAGGCAGGCAGGGGTGGGGAGAGGCGGGCTGCACCTCACCCAGGGGAACTGCGTTCCCCCACATTTCCCCCCGAAATGACCTCTGGCTTTGCTGAAATCACTCTCCGTCTCGTACTTTTCAAAATGGATATCACACGTCTGGATAGGGCACAACAAATACAATAAGGCCCTACCAGACCCCTGGGGCCGCGTAAGGAAGAAGGGCCAACTTTGCTGGCTTGGAAGGAGGGAGACTGGTTGCAGCATTTCCCGCCCATACAGGTATCTGGTGATGGGAGGAGCCTTGTCTTTATTACTGTTGCACTCCCTCCCATTGGGGCAGTTTGTTAGAAATCGGCCCACCCGCCCTCCCTAGACAACATGGCCTTCTGCTGGTTTCATTTGTGGGGCTGGGTAGGATTTTTTCACCCCCCTTTCAGATTGGCCGGGAAAAAGGGGTGTTTTTGCCTACCTCACACTGTCTTTGAGGGTGGGAAACTGGCTCCAGGCGGTGCTGTTAATCAGGTTTGGCGGAAATCTTGCCTGTTTTCTGTTATATGGGGGGACTGTCAACAGAGCCAGTTTGGTGTAGTGGTTAAGTGCGCAGACTCTAATCTGGGAGAACCGGGTTTGATTCCCCACTCCTCCACTTGCACCTGGCTGGATGACCTTGGGCAAGCCATAGTTCTGTCAGAGCTGTTCTTGAAAACAGAGCAGTTTCTGTCAAGAGTTCTCTCAGCCCCACCTACCTCACAGGGTGTCTGTTGTGGGGAGGGGAAGGGAAAGGAGTTTGTAAGCCGCTCTGAGACACCTTTGGGTAGTGAAGGGCGGGGTATAAATCCAATCTCTTCTTCATCATCATCCATGTGTTCTATAAGTCTGGCTGTAGATCATATCAATCTGTTTGATAGGAACTGACAGCTCAGAGTGTCAGTAAAGCTGGCTCCAACCGGTTCTGTCTAGTTGATAGCAGAGCTAATTAACAGTGACTCAGCATTGGGTCCTGATTGGACAATGCTTGTATATATGTGATGCTGTACAATGTACCATCCTTCCTGATGGAAACCTGGTGTCTGCATGAACATTTTGTCGTTCTGTGCAATATATTGGTGGAGGCTCGTGTAAATAAATTGTATATAGTTTTTCACCAAGCCTATAAGACTTACGTCTTCTTTGATACTCTCACACCACTCGCAACCTGCAGTGGGCTAGCACCGCGCAAACCTCGTCAGGGACACCAAGTGACAGACCTCCCCCCTTTGTCTGGGGGGGTTGGCACACTTTGCACGGACCATTCCTTGGTATGGACCACAGATGGGGACTGTGGGTGGCCTGTTATTCACCTCGAGAATGGGTCTCCCTTTGTGCTCCGTGGCTCGAAGTGGTGGGCTTGTGGTGAGGTGTTGGCATGTCTGCCGCCTGGTAAAGGCTGTGTTTGGTTGGCTTGCCAGCTCGGTGTAGTGGTTAAGTGCACAGACTCTAATCTGGGAGAGCCGGGTTTGATTCCCTACTCCTCCACATGCAACCAGCTGGATGTCCTTGGGCAAGCCATAGTTCTGTCAGAGCTGTCCTTGGAAAAGAGCAGTTTCTGTCAGAGCTCTCTCAGCCCCACCTACTTCACAGGGTGTCTGTTGGGGGAAGGGATAGAGTTTGTAAGCCGCTCTGAGATTCCTTCTTCTTCTTCTTGTGCCAGGGGTTATGGTGGTTCACCCCCTTTATGGTCTGGATAGGGATCAGGGGATCCCCTTGCCGGACGCATGTTGCAGCCCTTGCCAGTTATAATTAAGCTGTTGAATTAACAGTTTAATAAAGCTGCCCTTAGTTTATACCAATTACCTGTGTCAGTCTCTTTCTTCTGACTAAGTATGCAATACAGCCAAGAGAGAATTTTTTATTTCATTTCATTTACTTTGTTGATGCCCCGCCTTTCTCCTCAGCGGGACCCAAAGCAGTTTACATCATTCTCCTCTCCTCCACTGTAGCCTCACAACAACCCTGTAAAGTAGGCTGAGAGGGTGACTGGCCCAAGATCACCCAACGGGCTTTCATGGCCCAACTGAGGATTCAAACCAGGGAGAGTCAGTTTGGTATAGTGGTTAAAAGTGGCAGGCTCTAATCTGGAGAACTGGGTTTGATTCCCCACTCTTCCATATTCAGCCAGCTGGGTGACCATGGGTCAGTCACAGTTCTCTCAGAGCTGTTCTCGAAAGAGCAGTTCTCGAAAGAGCTCCACCTGCTTCACAGGCAGTGCTCCCTCTAAGCTGCGGAGTCTTCTGAGCAAAAATTCAACATTGTGAGCTACCGGCGTTAGCTGTGAGTGAGCAATTTTGCTCCTGCATAAATTAGTTTGCTTTGGAGTCATCCTTCCTGAGCTAAGACAAAAGTGTGTGAGCCAGAGGCTAAAAAACTGTGAGCCAGCTCACACTAACTCAGCTTAGAGGGAACATTGTTTACAGAGTGTCTGTTGTGGGGAGGGGAAGGGAAAGGAGATTGTAAACCATTCCAAGACTTCAAGTGAAGGTCAGGGTATAAATCCCACTATTCTTCTTCTTCTTGTCCTCCTCCTCCTTCTTCTTTTCCTGTTACTAGCTGTCCTGTGGACATGTAAGCCCCAAACCGAGATGGGTCTATTGAAAAGAAAAAGGAAATAAAAAACATACGTCATGTTTGTTATGTTTCATGGGTGAGCAGCCCGGGCAGATGTGTGGCAAAGAACACACACAGATCCAACGGTGTGCATGCATGAGTTCAGAGCACACACTTTGGTGATTGTGGTCATAACAGACAAGTGGCCAACTGCTTTGGTGGCTCCCATGAAGCTTTTTCCACAGATGTTACTGATTTCTGTGGCTACTGTGGCTTGATTCAGAACTTCTGCAGTCTCTTGGGACTCGGACATTGCACTCATCTTTCCTCAACAAAAAAACAATGGCATTTGACAGTCAAATTAATACTAAAAGCTATGCCTCTTTGTGTGTTCACAAATGATGCAAAATTGCAGATCAAATGACTGGTGACTGTCATAAATACACACATTTGCACCCTCCTACCCAGCACTGACACGTGCACGGGGATCCCCCCCCCCCGCTAACCTCCACATGTTGAACTGCTGCTAAGAGTGCAGGATCGGGGTGGAGATGTCAACCGTCATGGGAGATTGCTGTGTGGTTAGTACTACAGCTAGCAACAACTCACAGCACACAGCTTCAAGGCATAGCCTGCTTGCTACAGCTACCTGGACTGTGAATGAATGATTCATAAACATTCCAGACGGGTCAGGGGAAGAGAGCTGCGCTCTGCAAATACTTCTCTTTAAGTCCGAAGCAAAGTCTTAAACTCCCCAAGAGAGCACTTGGGGGCTTTCTGTAGAGCACGCTGTCATTATAACATTAAGCTTTTATAAGTCTTGTGCGGGAAAGAGAGACGATCTTCCCCCCCACACACACACCTTAATGTCTACAAAGGAGACTGTTAGTTTCTCTGGTGCTGTATGAACCCATATTTCTGCACGGTTATCATTTGAGATGATATCTGGCTTTTATTTCTGTGTGCCAATAGGGGGAAAAATTACACTGTGTTATTAGTGCAGAGAAAGAGTAGATACTGTACATCACTTGGCATCTTTCCCAGAGCTGCAGCTGCCCTTGATCACTGTAAAAAGAGTGGGTGTCGACTGAAATGTGGCTCAGGAGTTAAAAAGGAAAGCTCTTCAATTGTGTGTGCATGTGTTTGTGTGTGTGTGAGAGAGAGTTTGTGTGTGGGGGGGAAGTGAGCTTGCATGGCTGTCCAAATTGAGCACCAGTTTTGGTGTAGTGGCTAGGAACGTGGACTCTAATCTGGGAGAACCGGGTTTGATTCCCCACTCCTCCTCATGCGGTCTGCTGGGTGACCTTGGGTCACTTAGAAGTTCTTCCGGAGCTGTTCTCGAAAGAGCAGTTCTCAAAAGAGCTCTCTCAGCCCCACCTACCTCCCAGGGTGTCTGTTGTGGGGAGGGAAAGGGAAAGGAGATTGAAAGCCGCTCTGAGACTCCTTTGGGTATTGAATGGCAGGATATTGAATGGTGGGGTATAAACCCAATCTCAAATGACAAAGCAGTGTTCAGTTCTGCCATCACAATGGCTTCTCCCAGTGC
This sequence comes from Gekko japonicus, assembly GCF_001447785.1. Lineage (NCBI taxonomy): Eukaryota > Metazoa > Chordata > Lepidosauria > Squamata > Gekkonidae > Gekko > Gekko japonicus. Next base: position 676,644 of record NW_015168061.1, read on the forward strand.
TAGATATATTGCATACTTTGACACCTTCAGAGATGCCAGCTTGCGATGTTCAGCTTTTCAAGGTGGTTTCACCCATGATCTTCCCTTTTCAGTCATTATAATCTTGGTCATCCAAAGGTGTGCAAGAGAAGATTGCACTATGTGTGATCACCTTGGTGTTACTGCATTCTGCCAACTGAGTGTCGAGCATATCTGGCCATTTTACACAATCAGAAGACCTGGTTTTTGTTTTTTTTTTGAGACTGTGCTTGCATGCAGACCAATGCTGAACAATGCTCACATGTCCCCATTTACACAAAATGGAGAACATTTGTATCGGGACAACTGGGACAAGTGCACAATCCTGTTACTTGAGCCTGGAGAAAAAAAACCTTTAATGATGGAACGGGGCATACTTGTGAATGTGGAGCAGGGTGATTGTCCTCACTCCCTTGCTTTCAAGAACAGGTTTAGCTTTCTCTGCAAGCCCAGGAAAAAAGTTATACCTATTTTTTTTTTTTTTTTTAAGTTTCAGCTTGTCGGTTTTCTGTTTAGGGCTAAAGTAGAAATAAGCATTCTATACTGGGCAGACTACTGCTATTTTCAGTTCACCCATACTTCAGAATGTACTCTGATCAGCCTCTACTGAGGAAGAATACACGAAACAACGTTTTGAAATCTGGAGTCTTCATCTTGTATACTTACCTGTTAGAAATCTAGAAATACATTGTATATCACCTGTTATAGACTTGCTCTGCACTTGTACTGTAGACTTGTTCTATATTTGTTTACTTACCTGTTGGAAGACATTGTATGCTACCTGTTGGAATACTAAATATGTTTATTATGTACTTGCCTGCTGGATTTTTGTAGATGTTATATATATATATATATTATCATCATTCTAGTTTGAACAGTACCTAAGAGTTGCTTGTTTATCTTTGTTCTGTTTTTCTTCTTAGCGTCTTTCTGCACAGTTTTTCCCCTTGTTTTCCCTTGTCATATGCTAAGAAATATACTTGCACTATTCTGAACTATTAGGGAATTTTACCCCCCCCCGGCCTAATAGTTGATTCTAGCCCATCAGTCCCCTCTTCAGACATTAGACGAGTTAGTGAAAACAGGAAGTATCAAGTACAAGAGTTGCATATCCCAGCTGCTCTGAGTATTCCAGCACATTTTCAAGACTGGGATGATGTCAAATTTGACAACCTTCTCTGCTTGTCCCATTTTGTGCTGAAGAAAAAGTGGATGTTTTCCCTCCCTCTGTCTCTTAATGCATTATTGAAGACCAGAATGTCAGTCAACTGGATGGGATCATAGCCAACTGATGGTCAACAGTGGGGTCAGATCCAATGGATATAGGGAAGCCACCCTCCAGATGGGACCCAGAGATCCCCTGGAACTACGGCTCATCTCCAGACTACAGAGAGCAGTCCCCTTGGAGAAAATGGATGCTTTGGAGGGTGGGCTCTATGGCCCAATCTGCATCTGCTATGTAAAGCTGTTTCATTCTGCTGTGGCACCAGCTTCCTTTGCCTTCCATTTGGCTCAGCATAAAAAGCTCTCCATCTGCATCAGGAAAGAGGGAGAGTGTGCGACAGAGGGGGGAGGGGCAGCTTCCTGGGGGCGCCGACAGGGCGCTGCACTGCACTGCGCTGCAGGGAGGAAATGGCACCTGCGTCCACCTGGAGAAAATGGATGCTTTGGAGGGCAGACTCTATGCTGTCGTACCCCACCGAGGTCCCTGTCCTTCCCAGTCTCCATCCCAAAATTCCCAGGTGTTTCCCAACCTGGATCTGGCAACCCTATGGCCCCCCACCCCCATCGCTGGCAACCCTAAATGGGCTGTCCTACTGGCTAGAAGACCATTTTTTCCCAGGGAAAATATAGTGCTAAGAAATTACCCAACCTGCCCAGTTCCTATCTTTTTCCGGGTCTGGAATCTGTTATGCGGGACAAATATTTTAAAACATACTGACTGTGGAGGCGCGTGCAGAAATACGCTGTTATTAGTCTAGCTTTTGCTGAGCAAATGATTTGTTTGCCGGCATTACGGGTCAGCCCTCTCCCGCCTTTTCTCCAGGTTTTCATCACTCTTTTTTTTCTCTCTTTCATTTTTGCATTTCTTGCCGTGGACCATTACAAGCAGCCTTTCTACCATGGAATGTTCAATAAGGTCCTTCTGCACTTCATTGCTGTTTTCTAAAGCAGCCAGGCAGTTCACTCCTTCCGTGAGAGGGTAGCATTTTTTTTTTTGTAACTGCATGATTTAGAAACAGAACTCTCTCTCTCTCTCCCCAGTTCTCAAAAACAGAAATTAATTCTTTCTTCTAGTTCACCTCCACAGCAAACCCTCCCTGGGCTCCTCCCTCCCTCTCTCCCTCCCGTATCTTTGGTAGACTACTCAAGCATGCAAGCAGTAATGAAGATTTCTCAGATTTTTTTTTTTTTTTTTGCTCTTTGCCTTCCTCTGAGACAATTTAAAATATGCACTTTCCCGGCTAACCAATGTCCTCCCAATAGGCACCATGAGAAAATGTAATTCCCGACTTGGAAAATTAAACAAAATCTCATTTCTCAAAAAAGATAAAGAGCTGAAACTGAGTAATGCATTATAAGAAACGGCGGGCCACTGAAAGCAGGCAATCTCCGGAGACATCGCGGGTGCCTTGTATCTTATTCGGTTTTTTGATTTTGCTGGGAGAAATGGGAATCCTAAACTCAACAGAAATCAAGAGGTTTAATCCCAACATCTTGCATATCCATTTTAAATTACAACTTGACCTTGAGCATGCATTTTGTATTCTGGATAATGGCCAGATGCCCATATGTTAAGGTTTCATTTTAGGTGGTTGCTTGGTCTCCCATTTGACTATAGAAGTGGTGTGATTATTTTGGGCCAAATAGCCTTATGGGACATTTAAAAATGGGGTCATTATCAAGTGGGAAAGGATACCTTTCATTTCTACTGTGGTAGATGGTAATCTGTATCAGTAAGTAAGGGCTACAGATAATGACTGGAGAAGATATGTAGAGTCATATGGGCAGAATATTTTATTAAGGAATGTTCTATCTCCATGGTTTCCACATTCCAAAACACTATATCATATGTACATGGGAATATTTAAACTGCAGCTCTAACAAGGGTATTTTTGCTTTAATAGGTTAAGGGGTTTTTGGCAGGAGGGTCGATTGGTTCCCTCTTTTTATTAGGGAACTGTACTCAACTGTCTGAGGAGTGGGGTGCTTAATTTTGATTTGATGTAAAGTGAATTTCTGGAAGGCATTTTCCCCTGTGTCCCCTATGTCCCAAGTCTGCTGACTGATATGTGAAATGGAGCCACCATTTAGGAGCAAACTCCAGCAAAGAATGAAAGTACAGAATATTTATGGTGCATGTAAAATCATATGCAATGGGGATTTATTTTTACCTCCCATCCAACAACTCCTGCTGTAAACAAAGACCCACAAAGTAGTGGCAAAGTGTTGCACGATGTCTCACGGGACAGGTAGATCACAGCTTCTCGCCATAGCAACAGAGTGAGTCATCCCCTCACAGTGGAGCAGCCACAACCACTGAATGTTACAAAAATCAGTCCCGACTGTCTGCATCGCAGCACCTCAGTACACATTTAGGTCCAAGTGCACCTTCCCAACATATCCCATGTGATAAGCTTGTCAGCCTATTCACCCACTCCTAGGTTTGCCAACCTCCAGGTGGTGGGTGGAGATCTCCTGGGGTTACAACTGATCTCCAGGCAACAAAGATCAGTGCCTCTGGAGAAAATGGCAGCATTTGAAGACGGACTGTATGGCATTATATCCCTTTGCAGCCCCTCCCCTCCCCAAGCCCTGCCCTTCTCAGGCCCCACCCCCCAAAATCCCGAAGAATTCCCCAAATCAGAGCTGGCAATCCTACACACACCTGTTTTCAAAGTAGACATTACAAATGTGGACATTGCAAATTTTAAACAAGCCTGGTTTGGGTTACCAGACTGCAGTCGTGTTCCCTGGAGTCACAAAGGAGCTGCAAGCAATGCAAGTAGGATCCAGGAAACTTGGATGGAATTCGTTAGAATTCATAACACCTAGTTTGAGTCTAAGACTGAAATGGTGGTAACTTTCTGGACTTGGGGTGGGCACTAACCAGGAAAATGCAGTCAGGTTCATGGTTCATGATGTGCCCCATTCACAAACTACAAACCATCATAAATTTTTAGCCACCTTACAAACTGGTTTGGCTCATGAGGTTCATGAGGCAGTAAAATCCCCCCCCCCCCAGCATGCTAGAGGCACCATGTTTTTCATTATGTATTACGCATAATAAATGATTACATAGATAATATCAGTGCTCAGTAGTGCTCAAGCCATCAGATGCCATCCCACTTTTTTCTCAGGTCGACATAAAACCATCTCACTTCCAATGTTCCCTCTAAACTGTGGAGTCTTGTGAGCAAAAAGTCTACTTTGTGAGCTACTGGCATTAAAGTTGTGAGCAAGTGATTTGGCTACTGCATAAATTAGTTTGTTTGGAGCCATCCCTCCTGAGCTGAGACAAAAAAAAATTGTGGGTCAGAGGCTAAAAAACTGTGAGCTAGCTCACACTAACTCAGATTAGAGGGAACACTGCTCACTTCTATCCTTGAGAGTTGTCCTCAGCAAATAAAATAGGATTTCCTAAAAGAAATCAACCCTGACTGTTCCCTGGAAGGCCAGATACTGAAGCTGAAGCTCAAATACTTTGGCCACCAAAGGAGAAGGGAGGACTCACTGGAGAAGACCCTGATGCTGGGAATAATTGACGGTCAAAGAAGAAGGGGACGGCAAAGGATGAGATGGCTAGACAGTGTTATCGATGCAACAAACATGAAATTAAGCAAACTCTGGAGGATGGCGGAAGATCGGAGGGCCTGGCATGATGTGTTCCATGGGGTCGTGAAGAGTCGGACTTGACTGTGCAACTGAGCAACAACAATAGATCTGCTTAGGATTGCTCTGTAAGAAAATGTTTCATGCCCATGTCTGTCTGGGCAAGGCCTGCTAGAAATAGGCTCTACTGAGCTTGGGACCTCCCTTGCCTCTCCTAGCTCCACCAACAAGCAACTCTGGCCCAAGCAGTAGGGATGCCAGCTTCCAGATATAACCTGGGGAACCCCCAGAATTACAGCTCATCTCCAGACTACAGAGATCAGTTCCCCGCCTGATGAAAATGAATGCTTTGGAGGGTGGACTCTATGACATTTTACCCCAGTGAGGTCCCTGTCCTACCCCAGGCTCCATCCCCAAATCTCTGGGAGTTCCCCAACTTGGAGTTGGTACAAATCCTGGTTCCAGTTTGAGAAACACACTCTCTCAGTCCTGTGAAGGAAGAACCTGTAACCAAAGTCTTCATTGTTAATCAATTAACAGGGAGAAACCAAACAGGGGTTGGTCCCCTCAGATACCACCCAGCTTCTCCGAGATTACAATGGGAGACGTAGTGTTTTATATTTCACATTACATCAGAGAAATGAAACAGAATTATTGGTTACAGCAAACTTTGTCAAACTGCGCCATACCTTCCTGATTGGGCCTGGACCTGTGGATTGCATTTTCTCAAGCGAAGATGTACCTCATTTAATTAAACAATGGGCCTTCTTCTTCCCAGGCTATGAAGTTTGAGAAGTATCTAATGTAGCAGATATGGGTACACAGTGCTGTACGTTCTTCATCTAACTTAAGCTAACTGACATCAGGAACACGTGCAGTTATAGCTGGTCAGAACAAGCAAGGTCACAACCCTCAGCAGAACAGAAAAACAGCAAAACAGCATTTTGTTTAAGCTTCCCAGAATGCATTTCCAGCAATAGCCATAAGTGAACCAAAGTCTAATATCTGAATACATTCATGATTGATTTCTGTCCATGTACTTAAAATCATAAATAGCACTTAACATATGTATCACAGAAAGGTTAAGTGTACCTGAAAAGCTCATGCTGTTAGTCAGTGGCAGAGTGCAAAATGCTTTAACAGTGTTTCATAAACTGTGTGTTTAACAATTTGGCAACCCTACCCCCTCATCCCCCACTGGTGGCCAAGGGGGATTTGGTAACCCTACCAAGCAGGGCTAGAAGATGACCTGCCTCCATACTTAGGAATTGTATACCATTATATAATAAGAATCTGTGAATGCTTTTTTTGAAGGTATGGGCTTCCTAACTATGTTGTTGACTTTTTAAATACTATATCTGATGATTAATAACTTACTGCAATGGTTTTGTAGTATGGCCACCTGGTTTAAGCTTCTCATCAAATAGTTTATGTAATTAAAGATGATGAATAGATCACAGGCCAAATTGGATTTGAAATGAAACTATTCCACTTCATTTTTGCTCCCACTTTGACCATTACTGATCAGCTCATGTGCTATGCTAGAGCAGATTTTTTTTTTTTTTTGGTCATGTCATTTGTATTAGCAACGATTTTTATACTAAAGTTGTGCTACCTCGGTACTAAAGTAGGTACTGTCTTGGTACTATCTTCTGAGAATTGCTGAAATTAATTCAAAAATTCTGAACTACCCTTCATGAAGATACTGCATATACCTTCTTAAGTGTACTGCATGTATTCAAATATTTACCCCCTCCTCCAAAAAAACATCCCCAGCAAAGATAATACACCAGCCAACAGACCTTAAGTATCACTGTCCTGATCAGTGTTCTGGTGTTTACTTAAAAATTAAAAGCTGATGAAAATGAAAAAAAAAAACAATTGAAGCTGTATGAATATCTTGGAAGAAGAAGGAGAAGGAGAAGGAGAAGGAGAAGGAGAAGGAGAAGGAGAAGGAGAAGGAGAAGGAGAAGGAGAAGGAGAAGGAGAAGGAGAAGGAGAAGGAGAAGGAGAAGGAGAAGGAGAAGGAGAAGGAGAAGGAGAAGGAGAAGGAGAAGGAGAAGGAGAAGGAGAAGGAGAAGGAGAAGGAGAAGGAGAAGGAGAAGGAGAAGGAGAAGGAGAAGAAGAAGAAGAAGAAGAAGAAGAAGAAGAAGGAGTGTGGCATCAAACCCAGTTCTCCCAGATTAGAGTCCGTGCTCCTAACCACTTCACCAAACTGGTGTAGTTACCAGTTTCAAGGCGGTGGCTGTGGATCTCCGGGGATTACAACTGATCCCCAGACAACAGAGATCACCTCCTCTAGAGGAAACAGATCATTTAGGAAGTTGGTCTCTACGGCATAATTCCGCACTGAGGTCCCATCTGCTCCCAAACTTTCCCCTCTCCAGGCTCCAACCCCAAAATCTCCAAGAGTTTCCCAACCCAGAGCTGGCAACCCTACTTGGAAGGGAACTATTCTACAATTGCCCTGAGCAAAGTACTTGACAATTGTGATGTCATCACTGAGATAATCTTGGATTAAAAGGTAAAGGTAAAGGTTCCCTTGCTCGAAAGCCAGCCGAATCTGACTCCAGGGTTGCGGTGCTCATCTCCGTTTCAAAGCCGAAGAGCCAGTGCTGTCCGAAGACATTTCCGTGGTCATGTGGCCAGCATGACTAAACACCAAGGCACACAGAACGCTGTTACCTTCCCACCGAAGTGGTACCTATTTATCTACTTGCAATTTCTTGCTTTCGAACTGCTAGGTTGGCAGGAGCTGGAACTAGAGACGAGAGCTCACTCTGGTCTCAAACTGCTGAACTACTGACCTTCCACAGTCTGCAGTTCAGCATCTTAACCACTTGAGCCACCGCAGCTCCAATCTTGGATTAGATCCAAGCAAATTTCCCACTAGTGAAAAAGAGAGGATGACCGAAAAGGCTATACTGGGGTTTGTGGGACTTGCACAGACAAAAACCATGTGTAATAACGAGGGGACATGAATGAGATGAGACAGAAAGCCTGGTTGAATCCAACACCCTGCCTTGAATTTTCCAGAGGGTTCATTCCCATGTTGATATTTGGAACAGAACCCAGCAGAGGGTACATCAAACAATGGTTATTCTTCAAAATGTCTGGGGTATAAAGGGTTGGTTCCAAACTGCCCCCCTCCCAATGTTCAGCCAGCACTCTTCAGCCAGCTGAAAGAAGTTTCTGTGAATTCACTGCATTCTCACAAGCTTCAAACCAACCCAAAATGGTTGCCAAAGAGGGGGAAGAAAATCATATTGTTTTACATTATCACAAAGCTTATCATTCCAAAGCATAACAAAAAAGGGACTAATATTGTACAAAACAGTTCTCATTAACTCGGCTGTCACGCAACCATATATAATATTAATTTGCCTGTATGTTTTGTTAAGAGCCCACAAGTCAGGAAGAATTCTTTTTTCCAATAGGTGGAACATAAATTGTAATTTTGGTGTGTGAACAGGTTCATTAATAATTCTAGGTGCTCTTCAATGTTCTTCTGCTCTATTTGTCACACAATCACTTCTCCCTGTAGGTACCAGATATTTATAGGAACCCATTTCGAAGTTACATGACCCTGCCTACTTGTATGAGAAATTGTAAACAGTAGATTTGGAGAATATTTTCAATGTAGAAATCTCAGTGGACACAATAGCTCATATCCAAATGTCTATGGGGTTCTTGGAGTGGGACTTTCCTCTCCTGCTTTAGCTTGGTGGACTGGATTCAAGCCAATTTTCCCCTGGTGAAAAAGAGAGACCAGCAAAAGGGCTATGTCGCATACCTTAAGGACTGCCTACTCCCATACAAGCTCACCCCACCATTATGATCTTCATGGGCCTTGCTTTAAGTGCCCCATCATCTGAGGCTAGAAGGGAGGCAATAACAGAAAGGGCCTTCTCAGTTGTGGCACCAAAATTATGGAATTCCCACCCCTCCCCTTGATCATTGTCTTCTACCAGTAGGTGAAGACTTCTTTGACATTCTGTCACTATTCCTCTTTCTCCTTTGTTTTTAATTGCTGGTTTTATATACATAATAGCAGTAAAGCCCGTTGTGAAAGCAATAGAACGGGATCTAGAAAGAGGCTCTGGGGCAGTGCTCTGGCTTTGGGCAAACAGTGTCAATTTGCTGTGGTGACCTCAGCAGGATATAATGACAGAGTCCACTGTTTTCTCCAGAGGAACTGATCTCTGCTACCTGAAGAGCAGTTGTAATTGTGAGTGATCTGTAGCCCTCACCTGGAGATTGGCAGCAATTGTTACCCAGGACAAAGTGGCTGGTTTGGAGGGTGTAGTCTATGGCATTCTACCTGTCTGAGGTCCCATCCCTCTGCAAACCCCACCCTCTCCAGGCTCCACCCCTCAAATCCCCAGGAATTTGTCAGCATGTAGTTGGCAACCCCATCTCCTTCCCAGCTAACCATCAACCTACCATTATCTGCCCCTTTGACTTCCGCTGACTTCTGCCCTCCCTTCTGCAGAGCAGTTGTAATTCTGAGTGCTCTCCAGCCCTCACCTGGAGATTGGCAACAATGGTTCCCTATGTGGGACTGACTGGTTTGGAGGGTGGAGTCTATGGCAGTGTACCTGTCTGAGGTCCCACCCCTCCTCAAACCTCACCCTCTTCAGGCTCCATCCCTCAAATCTCCAGGAATTTCCCATCTGGAGTTGGCAACCCTATCAGGACTGGCCCCAATGTGTTTTCTCCCAAAGGCCAAAGTAGGTGACAGGACCAAGCTTAGTTGCCTACCAACAGGCACTGAGGGGAATGTAGGGTTGCCAGCTCTAAGGAGGGAAATACCTGGAGGTTTGGGGGGTGGATTCTGTAGAGGGCCGGCCGACGGAGGCCTCGGCCTTCTGTCGCCCGCCTTGCCCCCCCAATCTCGGCCCGGGCGACTGCGTCCCCCGCCAGCGGCCGCCCGACTCCAGACCCCCCCGCGGCCACTCCAGC
>NW_015168061.1:686846-698222 GCF_001447785.1 Gekko japonicus
GCAGTCTTTCCCTGCAGTGGTAACCAAAGCAGCTGACATCATTCTCCCCTCCCTTATGAGGTATGTTATGCAACTGAAAATTCCAACTGCCTTGCGGGGGGGGGGAGTTTGAGGTGTGGAATGGAGTGAAGTCCAATCAGCTTCCATATGCAAATGACCTTGGAACGCTGGGCGGGACTGCACAAAGCAGCCAGTCAACCCAGCCAGTGTCTTCTGAGTGGCAGTTCTTCCGGCCTAACACTAAAGGGGCTAATTTTAGAACGTTGGTCCCCACTATTCAATTATTATAAGGGAGAGATATCTCTAGTTCCAGCTCCTGCCAACCTAGCAGTTCGAAAGCAAGAAATTGCAAGTAGATAAATAGGTACCACTTCGGTGGGAAGGTAACAGCGTTCTGTGCGCCTTGGTGTTTAGTCATGTCGGCCACATGACCATGGAAACGTCTTCGGACAGCGCGGCTCTTCGACTTTGAAATGGAGATGAGCACCGCAACCCTGGAGTCAGATTCGACTGGCTTTCGAGCAAGGGAACCTTTACCTTTTTACCTTTATAAACATGTACTGTTTTAAAGGTTGATTTTAAAGCCTTTTGAGCGACTTTGTCATAGTGGTCAGGAGTACAGACTCTAATCTGGGAGCGCCGGGTTTGATTCCCCACTCCACCACATGCAGCTGCTGCTGTGACCTTGGGTCACTTACAAGTTGTTTCAGAGCTCCTCTAGGGAGCGGTTCCTGAAAGGGCTCTCTCAGGCCTACCTACCTCACAGGGTGTCTGTTGTGGGGAGGGGAAGGGAAAGGCAATTGTAAGCTGCTCAGGTAGTGAAGGGCGGGGTAGAAATCCAATCTCTTTCTCTTGTTCACTGCCTTGAGAGCATGAGTTGGGCGGAGGGGTGGAAGACAAATGGTTTAAATAAAATACCTTATAAGACTTGCATGAACAAAAGCCATGTGGGATGAGGTGCTGAAGTGAGAAAAGGAACTGAGTGAGAGTGAGTGACAAAGCTATCCGGGCCTAACCCTCCAAACACCACAAAGTTTTGTTCCCAGAGGTCATGAGACCCTCAGAAATAGCAAGAGGGGGCAAAGCAGTGGTCTACAGTGTGAGCGAAACTGGCAGAAATCACACCCAGAATTAAGCATGTCATTCTTCCGGAACAAATATGTGCCAGCGTGATCACTATTCAAATAAACACGCTCAGGATCGGATGTGCGTGTGCTTAGAGTGAGATATTACTGTCTTTGCTAACATGCAAGCGAAACAGTGAATGCATATTACTTCTGAGCACCTGAGTTCCGCCCCAAACTGAAGAGAATCCACTGTGCATATGAGAGATATTTGAAGTGTCAATCAAAGCACTGTTTACCAATCCACCCACTCCGTTAAAGTCCTGCTGTCTGGAACATATTGGGCGGTTTTTCATTTGCCTGAGCTGACAGATACAGATTGTGACAAGTCTCATATGGGGACTCCAGCCCGGGGGGGATAGCATGGGAAGAGAACTGATGAATTCAAAATTAATGGGGGGAAATGTCACGGATTACCAGTCTACTCACCCTCAATTTCTTTCACTTTTTTAAAAAAAACTTTTAGTGGCTGGAAATTAGATAACGGCTTTTATATAAGCAGGCAAAGCACAAGTACCTTTCCATTCGGAGTCAATGTATGTGTGTTCACACTCAAATGTACCAGCTGTTGTGTTGTGTTTTCAGCTGCGTGGCCCGAGGATAAATCTCAGTATTGAATTCTAGGGGGACAGTTCCCAGGGCATTTCTCAAACCAATGAAGTGGATGAGAGCTCTATTGTCTTATACATTTCCCATTTCCATTCATTGTGCAGGAGACCTTTACCTTTTAATCTGGTCCCAAGTAGACATTACGTGCAGACTAACTGGTGTCTTTGACACATCGAAAACAAAGGAAGCAACAATTGACTCTGTTATGAAAGCAAGAGAGTTTCTGCAGCAACAAATGGGTCCAACAGGAGAAGAGGATGAGAAGAGCAACCAGGGGAGTGAAGATGAAGCACTTACTGGAGAAGATTCAGATTCGGAACGTGGGGCGGTGTCAGCTATGCTGCCATGAAGGTTGGGGAGGTTAGTCTGTGTCTGGGTAATTGCCATTGCTTTCCTTTCAGGTTAATTGCTACTGCATTCCTTTCTGTGTTGTCTTTGCTGTGCGCCGAAACGCTTATCTATACAGATGTGCAGGAGGGTGTTGTGGTGTCTGGGATTGCCCTAGGTGCCATGGGAGAGTGGTCGTTCTCAGCTTCACTTACCTAACGGGCTCTAAGCCTTAACCCGTGCGCGGGAGGGTGCCTAATTTGCCAGTGCTGTGTGGTGGGGGTGCATCCGAATACCCTATATCCTATTATGCCCATGGGCCCGCCATCATTCTTAACAGTGCTTATGTTACTGCATCTATAGCTCTGCAATAAAAGTATAACCATTCCTGAATGTGTGTACTTCGTTGTTGGCTGTGGGTTCTGACAGGTGGCTGCCCCCAAGCAAGGATATTGATTGAGGAAAAGAAGAGGCGAATGAGATGCTAATTTTCTCTGAAGTTTGACTTTTGATTTTTATTATCTAACCATTCTTGTGTATGGTTCTTTACTAAGTCAGAATACCTGGACTTGAATTATCTAAGCAATTTCAACGATCACTTTCAAAGTAACAAATTACTCTTTATATACTTAAAGCTACTTTATTGTGCCAAAACGGCAATGTAACATGAATACTGAGGTTTTACTCATAGGAAGGAAGACACCCAATCTCACCATATCCTGGAAGCTAAGCAGGGTCAGTACTTGGATGGGAGAGCACCAAGGAAGATTCTGCAGAGGAAGGCAATGGCCAATCACCTGTGCTTTGCACTTGCCTTGAAAGCCCCTTGCTGGGGTCACCATACCTCGGTTGTGACTTGATGGTGCTTACGTATGTACATTCATTCACTGAATGCATATAGAGGGGAATGGTAACATGTCTGCTGGTCTCACCTCTAATAGCTGCTGTGAACCTCTACATGTGTACAGATATATGCTGCATATAACTGGAGCATATACTTGTACACATGTATACAGTTGTAAATGTTGCAAAGATCAGAATTCCGGTCATATGGAGGAAGCTACCTCTGTATTCAGGAGCTGCGGTGGCTCAAGGGGTAAGACACTGAACTGCAGGCTGTGGAAGGTCAGTAGTTCAGCAGTTCGAGACCCGGGTGTTGCATGATGGAGTGAGCTCCCGTCTCTAGTTCCAGCTCCTGCCAACCAAGCAGTTCGAAAGCAAGAAATTGCAAGTAGATAAATAGGCACCAATTTGGTGGGAAGGTAACAGCGTTCCATGTGCCTTGGTGTTTAGTCATGCCAGCCACATGACTACGTAAATGTCTTCGGACAGCGCTGGCTCTTTGGCTTTGAAACGTAGATGAGCACCGCAACCCTAGAGTCAGATTTGACTGACTTTCGTGCAAGGGAACCTTTGCCTTTACCTCTGTATTCATGTACATACACAGGGGGTCATTATAGATGTTTATCTGAATGCACAGACATTGGGGGAAGCAGAAACAGGGGGCACCATCCCATTTCCACATGAATCTGTTTTATACCGAATCAGAATATCGGTCCATCAGGGTCGGTGTTGTCTACTCAGACTGGTAGCAGCTCTCCAGGGTCTCAGGAGGAGGTCTTTCACATCACTGACTGCTTGGTCTTTTGTAACTGGAGATGCAGGGCATTGAACCTGGGACCTTCTGCATACCAAGCAGATGCTCAGCCACTGAGCCACAGCCCATCTCAGATTCAAGATTTGGCAGCTAAGGAGCATATTATTGCAAGGGAAAGCCGCACAGTGCACATTACTATGCCTACTCAGCGAAAGTGCAAATTAATGTCTGAAGAGGACCAATGTATAATGAAGGCACATCACATAGGTGATTTTATGCAGAAAAGCCAACTCATGTGCATCTTCACCTTCACAAAAGGAGTGGTCACAGAATGCTTACAGATGGCAGTGTGGAGCCCTCACACTGGAAGGGAGCATACCTTCCCATTCCTCTACCATCTCGGGTCTAAGTTAGGGATCCCATGAATTTCTCAGCAAACCTGTCCATAAATTGAACTTACTCTGTCCAAAACTCATGATCAGACTGCGAGCCGATGAAGGATAAGTTTGGACTGCATTGAGCAGCCAGAACAGCTGACTGGGGAATCAGCTTGGAGTTGGGTTCTGATCCACTTCCAGTGGGAAAAAGGCTACACAGTGAAACGGCAAAAGGGAAAGGAGAAAGAGTTGCTTTCTCTCCCACCCCCCCTAGTGTTGCCAGCACTGGACTGGGAAATTCATGGACTGATTTTGCACTAGAGCTGCCTCAATGTTGCGCCGCCGTTTGCCCCAATACTATTGGTCAATTTTACACCCGAAGCTGCGGGGTTGCATTTGACCCGCGGCTTCGCCCGATTTCCTCCACAGTTTCGTGATCCTTAAAAAACAAGCTCACGAAACTGCGGGGAAAATCGGGTGAAGCCGCGAGTCAAAATGCAGCCCTGCAGCTTCCGGTGTGAAATTGACCAATCGTATCGAGGCAAGCGGCGGCGCAACATCAAGGCAGCTCTAGTGTGAAATCAGCCATGGAGACTTGGGGTATAGAGCTTGGGGAGGGTGGGGTTTGGGGAGGGGAGGGGCCATCGCAGGGTACAATGCATGAAATCCACCCTCCAAAGCAGCCATTTTCTCCAGGGGAACTGATCTTGGTCATCTGGAGATCAATTGTAATTGTGGCGCAGTGCTCCCTCTAAGCTGAGTTAGTGTGAGCCAGCTCACAGTTTTTTCGCATCCAGCTCACACATTTTTGTCTTAGCTCAGGAAGGTGGGCTCCGGAGCAAACTAAGTTATGCAGTAGCCAAATCCCTCGCTCACAACTTTAATGCCGGTAGCTCACGAAGTGGAATTTTGTGCTCACAGGACTCCACAGCTTAGAGGGAACATAGATGTGGGTGATCTCCAGGCCCCATAAGGTTGCCAGGTCTGGGTTGGAAAATACCTGGAGACTTTGGAGGTGGATCCAGGAGAGGGCGGGGTTTGGGGAGGGGAGGGGCCTCGGCATGGTGCAATGCCACAGAGTCCACCCTTCAAAGTAGCCATTTTCTGCAGGGGAGCTGATCTCTGTCAGCTGGAGATCAGTTGTAAAAGTGGGGGCTATCCAGGCCCCACCTGGAGGCTGGCAACCCTACGACCCATGCTTAGGTCAAAAGCAGATGGACAATCGGGAAGAATAACTGTGCAACCTTCCCTCACAATAAAATGCTACTTTGCAGACAAATGCTGACTTTTGAGAGGGGCTGTGTCTCAGTGGTACAGCACTTGCTTTGCGTACAGAAGGTCCCAGGTTTGGTCCATGGCATCTCCAGTACAAAAGAATCCGGTGGTAGATGATATGGAAATCATCTCCATGAGACCTCGGTACGGTTGCCAGCTTTGGGTTGGGAAATACCTGGAGATTTTGGGGGGTGCAGCCTGATGAGTGTGGGGTTTGGGGTATAATGCCATCGAGTCCAACTCCTGGAGGCTGGCGACCCTCAGGCCCCACGTAGCTGGGCAGGGAAAGAAGCAGTGCTTTTGACCTCCCCATTGCAAAAGGGAAGGAAGGAAGCTCTGGCTCCGCTCCTTTTCTTCGCAGCCCAAGATGATACCTGGCTTCCACGAATCAGCTCAGAGCCAGTTCCTGACCTCCCCCGCCCCCCCACCGGCAAACAGCTTTGCTGGGCGCTAAACAAATCCCCCCCCCAGCAGGAGAACAGAAGCCAACTCCCAGCTGATCCCTTGTCAGCTGGGGTTTGGCTACAGATGACCACACGTAGCTTGTCCTGAGAACAGACATGAACAGGTTGTGAGCAGCCAAACAGTCTACAGATTAATTTGCCACCTAATCTCTGTTGATGAACTGGAAGTGAGCTGAACTGGCCAATGTTCAGGTATCTCTACTCTGAGCAAATACCTGAACCAGACCTTTGCTATTTTGTTACCTGAAAAGTACTGGGTTCGACGCATGGAAAACTCGGACCGCGACATGCGTTCAGACGCGTTTATTGTACTTCACAAGAAGACACACAAAATGGCCCTGCAGGTCCAACAATATACACTCCACCCGGCACACCTCTGTCCCCATTGGAGGGTTTGAATCTCCCGCCAAGGGTGCTATTGGTGGACTCCCGGTGGACTAGGATCCTAGGTCCCCTTTGTGTTTGGGGACCAAGCTCCTGCTTTACCTGTGGACCCCTGGTGGCGGTCCACATACATAACATTACCCTTTCCACTTTCATCACCACTTTGCTCCTCCCCCCCACAGTAGAAATTCCTGGCTGAGCCGACTCTTTGGGCTGTTTGATCAGACCCAGCTCGGGCCTACAGTTCCTCACTGGTGGCTGGGGTGGCCGGCCTCCACACAGCTCCTGCACATGCAATTACAACTGATCTCTGCACTACCAAGAAAATGGCTGCTTTGGAGGGGGGACTCTATGGCATTATCCCTGGCCAAGGTCCCTCCCCTCCACAAACCCCGCCCTCCCTAGGCTCCACTATCCAAATCCCCAGGTTTTTCCCAACCCAGAGCTGGCAACCCTACTGGTTTGCTCCAGGATTATGGAACACACTCCCCAAAGGGAGCCAGAAGCCAGTTTGGTGTAGTGGTTAAGTGTCCAGACTCTAATCTGGGAGAACCAGGTCTGATCCCTCACTCCTCCACATATAAGCCACTGGATGACCTTATGCAAGCCATCGTTCTGTCAGAGCTGTTCTTGAACGAATAGTTCTTGAAAGAGCTCTCTTAGCCCCACCTACCTCACAGGGTGTCTGTTGTGGGGAGGGGAAGGAAAAGGAGTTTGTAAGCTTCTCTGAGACTCCTTTGGGTAGTGAAGGGTGGGGTATAAATCCAATCTCTTCTTCTTCTTTTGGAAGAAACAGAAGTTCCTTTTCACAAGTGTATACATACTTGAAGACATGAAGCTGCCTAACACTGAGGCAAACCATTGTCTATCTAGATCAATGTTCTCTACTCTGACTGGCAATGTCTCTCTGAGGTCTAGGGTTGCCAATCTCCAGGTGTTGGCTGGAGAACCCCCTCTATTACAGCTGATCTCCAGGTGACAGAGATCAGTTCACCTGGAGAAAATGGCCACTTTGGAAGTTGGACTCTACGGCATTATACCCCAAACCCCACACTCATCAGGCTGCACCCCCAAAATATCCAGGTATTTCCCAATCCAAAGCTGGCAACCCTACCAAGGTCTCATGGAGATGATTTCCACATCACCTACCACCTGATTCTTTTGCACTGGAGATGCCACGGACCGAACCTGGGACCTTCTGCACGCGAAGCAAGTGCTGTGCCACTGAGACACAGCCCCTCTCAAATGTCAGCATTTGTCTGCAAAGTAGCATATTACTGTGAGGGGAAATTGCACAGTTATTCTTCCCAATTGTCCATCTGCTTTTTTTCTAGACATGGGTCAGGGAAGCCTCCCTGGCCAGTGAGAAAGGTAGTGTTGCCAACTTGCAGATGGGGCCTGAAGATCTCCAGAATTACTACTGATCTTCATATGAGAGAGAGCTGTTCCCCTGGAGAAAATGGTTGCTTTGGAGAATGGACTCTATGGCATTGTACCCTGTTGAGGACCATTGCCAAGCCCCGGGCATCTCAGGCTCCACCCCCACAAATCTCCAGAAGTTTCCCTGCCTGGAGCTGGCAACCCTACAGTCCAGGAGCAAATATATTTAGGAAACAGGGGTCTCTCTTCATTTTACTCACGTGGCTTTGTAAAGTGCCCTCTCCCCAAGTAGCACAATATCAATAACTAACAGCCACGGAACATAATTTTATGATGTGTGAAAGCAATGCAAATGTACCAGAATGCTCCTTTTGAAGATCACCATTGAATATTAGCCTGAACAGATTGTCGAGTCAACGGTACCAGTTGGAACCCCTCAACCTGCCTCCAGTTTTGAGTTGCTCTCAGAGTGTGGGCAGCTCTTCAAGCTTTCTCCCGAAGTTCAACAGCAGTATTTGTTGAAGCTTTGTTCCAGGGTTGTAGTTAACACTGAATTGGCACCCGTCAGCCATTTTACAGCCATATTGTAATAAATCATGACCAATCAGGGTCAACAGTCATGTAACATTATAAACATTTAGTATTTTGTCTGCCAAACAATTCTATCGACAAGCTGTTTTCTATCGTTGAGATGCAGGGAGAGCGGGGAAGAGGAGAATGTTCATATATTTTAGGGGGCTGTCCCTCCAGCATATAGAGCATTTAATTATGCTTCTCTTTTTTCTTTGTCTGTTTGTTTCCCGTGGGAGGTGGGATGCACACTCTGAGAAAGTTGGACCGAAAAAAAGATCCACATACTGTCACATGTGCATCGTGAAGTCAAGTTGAGGCAAGATAAAACGTGTGCATTAAAAATTTTTTGAAAACAACATGTTTTAACTTCGTAAGGAGGAGATTGTGTTAATTAGACATATGCCAAATGCAGAATTTATCTGCTGCCTGTCAGCAAACATCTGCCACTGAAGATATTTTCTTGTTGTCAATGTTCAGAATGTGCTAGGTGTTAAAATCCAGGGAGCCGATGGAAATGGAGGAAGGCTGAAGAGCTCAAACCTGCTACCTGCAAAAAATTGCATTGGTGGTAGAAAGCCCCATCACATCACAGCCAACTTATGGTGACCCCTATAAGGTTTTCAGAACAACAACTCCTGGCATATAAGATATTAAGACGCTGGTGCACAACTCCTTCCTGGCGCCATCATGTAAATTCTAGGATGTCTCCACAATGTTGGAAGGGTTGCAGGGAATTAGGGGCACCAATACATTGTTGGTGGTCCTGCAAATTTGTTCACAAATTCTGGAAATGGATTATTCACCAAATCAAGCTCATTATTGGTTATCAAGTCCCTGAAATCCAGAGGTTTCCCCAAATTAGGCAAGAACGCATTATGATATTGCTTGTAGCAGCCAAATGGCTAAGTGCAGGGGTCATTTTGTAGAAAAAGAGATAGGGGAACTCATTAGCATAACTCATTAGCATATGCCACACCCCATGACATCAGGGGCCCGACGGTGGCCCTGCAAGGCCAGCGGAAGTGCGAGGAAGCCCCGCCAAGGCCCTCCCTGGCCCCAGGCAGGCAGGGGTGGGGAGAGGCGGGGAGGAAGCAACTTACCCTCCCTCTTCTCCTGCCTCCTCCTGGCTGAATGAGGGCTGGAAGCGGGGCGGCCGGAAGCAGGGGGCGGGGCTTCATCATGTGCCCCCTGCACCTCACCCGGGGGAACTGCGTTCCCCCGCGTTCCCCCCCGAAATGACCTCTGGCTAAGTGCAACCTACCGGCAAAAGGCTTCCATATCCTCTGTTGATGAATGGTATGCTAAGGTGTGGGAAACATTCTTGATGGACAAGATAGCTGATTTCATAGCTAACTTCAGGCTTCTCCAATCTATTAGACAAATGGTTTCCATTTTTGGAACGTACCACAGACAACATCTATATATCTAATTCCCAACATGCCCCCTCCGTGCGGATATCTAAATCCGCACATCGGGGGCACTTGGGGGGCAGGGAGATTTTCCTGCACATTTGGGGCAAAACCCAAATGTGCAGAAAAATCTGAAAACTTGGAAAATATGCGGGGGATATTTAAATCCCCCCCCAAAGTAGAGCCACCGCCGGGAGAGGGGGTGGGAGAAGGCTTGGCCTATTGGCAGCTGTAAACCACTCAGCCCTCACCACCGGCGCCACCGCGTGGGGGGGAGAAAGTTTGGCGGGCCGAGCTCAGGCCTCGCAGCCGGTGCTGGGGGGAGGGAGAAGGCTTGGAGGGGCATGGGCCTCGCTGTGGGTGCCGGGGATGGGGACAGGGGAGAAGGCTCACCTGCGGCTGCTTCCTTCTCCTCCCCCCCAGCAAGTATCGCGGGTCCCCCTTCTTGTCACTTCTAAAAGGTACTTGATTAATTCTCGATACTACAACATTATTACCCTTTTGTAGGTCTATTTGTGTAACTTTTGTCTCCAGATTAACAGGAGTATAGTTCTTGAACTGTTTTTATACTCATAAGGTAATGTTAGTCCCACTATTACCATAAGTTTTTGGATATGTAATACTATAATATAGTATACTATAATGTAGAGTTCCTGATTAATGATAGGCTAGTCACAGTACAGTGTTCATAGAATGTTTTGAATAATTTAAACATACGGTGTAGTGATGTTTTTAATGATATAGTTATCTGTCAACACATGATTAAGATTGCTGTTATAGTTCAATAAATTTTATTTATTTAAAAAACAGAGGTGGTTTGCCATTGTCTGCCTCTGCACAGCAACCCTGGACTTCCTTAGTTGTCTCCCATCCACATACTAACCAGGTCTGATACTTCTTATCTTCTGAGATTGGACTAGCCTCCAGGTCAAGGCAAAAAGTACAATAAAGGTAAAGGTAAAGGTTCCCTTGCTCGAAAGCCAGTCAAATCTGACTCTAGGGTTGCGGTGCTCATCTCCGTTTCAAAGCCGAAGAGCCAGCGCTGTCCGTAGACTTCTCCGTGGCCATGTGGCCGGCATGACTAAACCCCAAGGCGCACGGAACGCTGTTACCTTCCCACTGAAGTGGTACCTATTTATCTACTTGCAATTTCTTGCTTTCGATCTGCTAGGTTGGCAGGAGCTGGAACTAGAGACGGGAACTCACTCCGTCATGCAGCACCCAGGTCTCGAACTGCTGAACGGCTGACCTTCCACAGCCTCCAGTTCAGCATCTTAACCACTTGAGCCACCACAGCTCCTTAAAATGTACAATAGTGCAAAGCAAATAGTACATTAGCTGATCTCTCTGAATGAGGAAGACCTCATCATTTGTTTCAGATGTAGGTTCTGAAGAGGCAAACATCCACGTTCTGTAGGAACAACATCGGCAGCTGTGCTACTTGAGTTGCTTCTGTTACTGCCTGACATCCTTGTGGTTGGAAGCCCTTGCTGATTCACACTGATGACCGGCATAAGTGAATGAGCCGAGGCAGATACAACAGCTCTGGTAGAACTTGCTCATTTTGTCACATCATCTCAAATATGGCTCAGTGGCAGGGCATCAGTTCTGCATGCAGATGGTCCCAGGCAGGGGTCGTTTCGTAGAAAAAGAGCTAGGGGAACTCATTAGCATAACTCACTAGCATATGCCACACCCCCTGACATCAGGGGCCTGGCAGTGGACCTGCAAGGCCGGCGGGAGTGCGAGGGAGCCTCACCAAAGCACTCACTGGCCCCAAGCAGGCAGGGGTGGGAAGAGGCGGGGAGGAAGCAACTTACCCTCCCTCTTCTCCTGCCTCCTCCTGGCTGAATGAGG
>NW_015168061.1:698264-736128 GCF_001447785.1 Gekko japonicus
CCCACCGAATCGACCCCTGGTCCCAGGTTTAATTCCTGGGAGCTCCAGCTAAAATGATTTCCTCTTGAATGCAGCCCTGTCAATTCCACACCACACAGAAAACATTGAAAACTGCTCCCAAAGATATTTATAGCTTGGATTTGATAACAAAGATTGAATTGACCCCTTTGAGCTCCCAAGGATTGTAGCTTTCTAGCTCTGAAGATTAATCCATTTGGATGAAGTAGGGTTACTGTATGCTGCATTTGGTGTCCTCTTTTTAAACATTGTGCCTTGCACTCTTTATATCGTCTCATTTGCAAATGAAGCAGGAAAGGGATAAATGGGTTTGGATCCTACCAACTACTCCCGTCTCTTCCTCCTACCAACTATGCCCAACTCTCCTCACCGGTATGATTCCCACATAGCTTTAGCCCCACAATCACTGTATAGTCTTTTCAGAGGTGATAGCTCTTCTAACATTCCAAGCTCTTCTAACAGCCAGTTTGGTGTAGTGGTTAAGTGTGCAGACTCTAATCTAGAAGAACCGGGTGTGATTCCCCACTCCTCCACTTGCAGCTGCTGGATGACCTTGGGCAAGCCATAGTTCTGGCACAGCTGTTCTTGAAAAAGAGCAGTTTCGGTCAGCGCTCTCTCTAACCCTACCTCACAGGGTGTCTGTTGTGGGGAGGGGAAGGGAAAGGAGTTTGTAAGCCGCTCTGAGACTCCTTTGGGTAGTGAAGGGTGGGGTATAAATCCAATCTCTTTTTCTTCTTTTTTTACCTCACAGGGTGTCTGTCGTGGGGAGGGAAAGGGAAAGGAGTTTGTAAGCCGCTCTGAGACTCCTTTGGGTAGTGAAGGGCTGGGTATAAATCCAATCTCCTCCTCCTCCTCCTCCTCCTTCTAACATCTCATTTTCTCCTCTTTTTTTTTAAAAGGTTGCAATGTGAACCTTAAGGGAGTTATGGGATGGTTGTGAATAGTTCTGTGAGTGTATGAGTATGGTTGTAGATCACTGAATGATTGCACCTTTTATTTCATTGTACTATTTACAATGACAATAAAGTTTATTATTATTATTATTATTATTATTATTATTATTATTATTATTATTATTATTTTCACCAATGGGCAAGCTGTTAGGATCCAACCACAGTCTCCCATTTTCCATTGTTCGCAACTGGGAGCTGGAAGGCTTTGAGATTATTATTATTATTATTATTATTATTATTATTATTTTCACCAATGGGCAAGCTGTTAGGATCCAACCACAGTCTCCCATTTTCCATTGTTCGCAACTGGGAGCTGGAAGGCTTTGAGATTGGATGGGAGAGCCGGTTCCCTGGAGAGGCAACACATACATTTTCCAAATATATATATCTCCCCAAGTGCTTTGGTTTTGCATATATGTATCTTCAGATGTTCCATGCTAATCATTGGTCACATATTGAAAGGAACATGGCACTCAAGCTATGGAGTATATGTGATTAAAAGAAAATCTGAATGTGCACTCAGTTCTTCCTAGATTACATGGTTGATCCTGGCCAATCAGGGTTCACTCAGTGACTGAAATGATATCACTGTGTGGTGTAGCTAATTACAGTGACTAAAAACATGGTGCCAGTAAGGGCAAGGAAACCGAATTAGGAGAGCAAGGGAGGGGGAATGAATGGGGACATTTTCTCAGGCATGCTGTAATATCATTGAAAGGGACAACCCCTCTCCCCCAATGAGTATCTTCAGTTCTACCCGAAGTATAACTACAGTAACATTCAT
Source organism: Gekko japonicus (assembly GCF_001447785.1). Taxonomy (NCBI): domain Eukaryota; kingdom Metazoa; phylum Chordata; class Lepidosauria; order Squamata; family Gekkonidae; genus Gekko; species Gekko japonicus. The sequence continues at coordinate 700,020 of NW_015168061.1, forward strand.
TTTTCTAACCCTACCCAATATTCAGACATTACAACTAACATTCAAAGATGTCAGATGAGACGTAGGCTGTGGTGACACATACTAAATAGTCCACCTTCAATCAACTTTCAACACACTTTCCAACTGGATGTTGCCAGTTCACACACGAAAGTGTGTGGATCAGTTGGGAAGTATGTAAATGCCATGAAGTCACAACTGACATATGGAGACCCCAGCAAAGGGCTTTCCAGACTAGTGAGAAGCAGAGGTGGTTGGCCATTGCCTTCTTCTGCAGAGTCTTCCTTGGCGGTCTCCCTTCCAAGTACCGACTCTGCTCATCTTCCAAGATAGGACAAGGGCTATACCATGCTGCCTACCTTCCCAAGGGAAACTGCTCAACTGTGATTCAAAACAATAGCAACTTTCATTGCATAGGTTGTATTCACAACATCTTTTGATCCGGAAAAAAACTTTATACATCTATGGGAAAATGTTGCTAGACTCCTGGTGTTTCCCGAAGCAGAGTTACACCCATCAAAATACGTTGACTTCCAGGGTGTAACCCTGGTTTGGGATGGCGCTGGAAGAGTTCTGCTTCATTTAATGCTCATCACGGATCTGTTTCAGAAAGGCTGCTATTATTTTCACATCAGATCATTCTGGACACTGAATGGAGACTTGATGATAGGTCTGGGAAAGAGAAGGCAATCTACACAAAGGCTACTGAGATGGAAAACTCTCTTTCTTCAGAGGGGGAACTAAATTATGAATCAATCAAACAAGAAAGGAGGGGGGGAAAACTAATATAGACCAAAATAATCTTACATCCTAACAGTGCTATCCTAAACAGAGGCACACCTATCTACACCAACTAACTTTCATGGACAGAAACGTATAATTCTCCTTAGGATTTATAATTCTACTTAGGATGGCACTGTCATTTAGATTTCCTCATGCCAGCTCTTTGAGGTGGGTCATCAACAGGGGTCATTTCCTGCAGGAGCGCATAGGAGCGGAGCTCCGGCAGTAAGGAGCTTAGGGGGCGAGCACATGCAACAAGCCCCGCCCCCTGCTCCTAGCAGCCCTCAGTTAGGCTATGAGGAACAAGAAGCAGCCAGGTAAGTTGCAGAGCCCCCCCTGCCCCACCTTCAGGTGCAAGCTCTCCCTCCTCTGTGAGGGTGGATCTGCACATTCCCTAACCCCCAATAGCTAGCAATCTAAAACAGTCCAGTGGAGCCTGAGCGGTGGGTGTTGCCTTCAGACACACTTCCAAAGATGTCAGGAGGTGTGGCATATGCAAATAAGTTATGCTAACAAATTATGCTAATGAGCTTCTGCACCTCTTTTTCTACAAAATGACCCCTGGACTCATCAATACTTCCATTATACAAATGTTGGGGACCTGAGGTTGAGAGAGAATAACAAAGAAGGTGATCTTATTCAGTGTTAATCAAAATTTGAACTGAACTCTTGTTAGAAGGCTAGCAAGTTCATTGTTAATCAGAATTTCTGTTGAGAGCTAGAGTTGCACCATGTTTAAGAGAGGCAGACTCTAATCTGGAGAACTGGGTTTGATTCCTCAGTCCTCCATATGAAGGCTGTTGGGTAACCTTCAGCCAGTCATGGTTCTCTCAGAACTCTCTCAGACCCACCTACTTCACAAGGTGCCTCTTGTAGGGAGAGGAAGGGAAGACAATTGTAAGCCACTTTGAGATGCCTTAGAGTAGAGAAAAAGTGGGATATAAAAACCTACTCTTATAAAGGCCTTCAGAGCTCACTCTTGGAGTTCAGTCGGGCTGGCCTAACCTGGAGGTGGGTTCCAAAGGCATTTAAATGCCTTCAGAACTCACTTCTGGGTGGGCCACCAAACCCGGAAGTACGCTCCAAAGGCATTTAAATGCCTTCAGAGCCAAAGAACATGTCTCCCACAAACCTCATGAACCTCCATACAAAACATGGAGGTTTGTGGGTAGTTCGTGGGAGACATGTTCATCCAAACTCTTGGTTTGTGAACCGTGAACTGGCTTGGTTCGTGCACGAACCGGGATTCGTTTGTGGGTTCATGCCCATCTCTAATGGCTACCCACCTTGATCTGTTGTACAGGTGCAAAGCTGCTCAACACAGATGTTTAATGTGTTTCAGGCAACTTCAGAAGACCTTCTCACATCATTTGCTCACTTCCCCTCCGTAACGAATGATCGCACTGGTGCTGAGTCTCCCTTGTGCAGAAATTTAAAAGTATGAATCCCGTTTCAGATAAAAAGTACTACAGATGGAAGTAGGGGAGGGCATATGAGCTGAAGAATTGAGCCGCTGCCCTGCCATCTGTGCTGTGTGAACCAGCTCCTAGAGAACAGAATTCTTGTGATTTTTCTCCCTCCTTTTGTGCACATTCTGGCTGCTCTTCCCAGTTGGTATCTGACAACAAATCCTTCCAGAATTTTTTTTTAAAGCATGTAAAAAGTATACTTGCTAGTGATCGCCAGTGATTACAACGAATGCGGCACGAGATAAAAAAACCCCACGCTTAAAGAAAAGAAATAGATTAGTTAATTAGTTAAATTAGTTAGTTTAAAAAAACCGGGAATGACTCAGGTGTCTTTTGGAAAGGAATGCAAATGGTAGGGCTCCATGTTAGTTTAGCCAGAGGTTAGGGTGTGTAATTTATTTATGAACTAATGAATTAATGCATGAGAATCTGGAGGTGGTTCGGGGATTAAAGCTTGTTACTATATCCTCTTCGCTTGGGAGGCAAATGTATGGTGCCTTGGCTTTATGTTCTTTAGCCAGCTGGTGATTAAAGTGCTCTGACTGAAGCCAGATTGTTGTGCCCCTCTGAGCCAACTGTGAGGAACTTCCTTGAGGGTGTCCTGAAGTATCTCTTTGAGGGAATTAACGGAATCCTTTGGAAACCCTGTTCGAGTTGCCCCAGATAAACTTTCTCCCTTGTTTTTTTGCATCACTTGCTTCTTTACCTAGTCATTCTTGCATGGTTCCACTTTACAACATCTCTGAGACAGGCCAATGTTATTCCTCACTGTGCGGATGAAAAGGAGACTTGGACAGTAGGATTCAAGGTTTTTCTCCCCCCCCCTTTTTAAGGGAGGGGTGCACAGGTCAGAAGAGAAGGAAGAGAAGTGTTTTCCTATATTTTCAGCCCAGCTTTGGACTCTCATCTTCTGAGAACTGTCTTTATCAATGGCCATCCCACCTGTATTGGTGTGAGAGGAGAGACCCTTCCCCAGCAGTCTTCTGAAGGCTAACTGCCATTTAGCTTCTTCCAGGGCTATTTTTGGGCAGGAAGACACAGGAACGGAGTTCCAGCTGGCTCCCAAGTTGGCCACGCCCAGCAGGAACTCATTAGCATAATTTCTGTGGGAGAAATTAAGTGACATGGGGATAGACAAGCGACTACTGTTCTTGATTAAAAACCTGCATTCTGGAAACACCTGTCAGATTAGATATTCTAAGAAGGGGGACCTAACAGCCAAGATCCCCATTAACGTGGGAGTTAAGCAGGGCTGCATTCTTGCGCCAACCCTGTTTAACCTCTTCTTAAATGATTTAGACCCCTTCATGAGGAGTATTGATGGCCATTGCCCTAAACTGGGTGAGAGGCATGTCCCGTTACTTTTGTATGCGGACGATGCTGTCCTGCTCTCTCTCTCAGAAATGGGGATGAAAAGGATGCTTGCACAAGCTCTTGCTTATTGCAATAAGAACAAGTTGTCCCTGAACTTCGATAAATCCAAAATCATTGTGTTCGAGAAAAGTTGGAAGCCCATTAAGTGGGTTATACAGGGGGGAAAAATTGAACAAGTCAAAAGCCATAGATACCTGGGCATCTATTTCAATTATACTAACAGCTGGGCTACACATATTAAAGAAGCAGTTAAGTCATCAACTAACAACGCCCTTGCTATTGCCCATTTCTTTTACACCAAAGGACATCAATATATCCCCACTGCTCTTAAAGTATTCAACCACAAAATACCCGCCAAACTGCTTTATGGTATCCCAATTTGGGTCTCGGCTTGTAATGAAGCTGTAGAACGTGTTCAATCTAAGTTCCTGAAGAAAATCTTGGGGCTACCAGCTTGCGTACCATATGCAGCTATGTGCCTGGAGACAACCCAAAGACGGTTAATTACGATGGCATGGACCATAACCTTCAAATTTTGGCTGCGCCTTCATTTTAGATGTGGCCCAAACAGTCTTGTGGTGCACATGTTAACTGAATCCCATCTATCGACTTGGTTGATTAATATAGAGAAAAAAATTTCTATAATCGGCTTTAGTTTTGATGACTTGGTACTTTTGTCTGAGCAGAAGGCTTTTGCCTTACTCAAACAAAGACTCCTTGATATAGAGGTGCAAGATCTGAGAAGACTGGCGCTTTGACAATGCTCTCCCGTGAGTATGGGACTTTCTTTTAGCCATATTTCCTCAGGATACCTGGCAAGACTGATTCAGCCCCATCTTCGTAGGGCTTTCATGCTAGCACAGTTTGACGTCCTTCCCTCAGCTGTTCTATCGGAAAGGTTCAACAAAATTCCTTATAAAGATAGATTGTGCCCCTGTGGGATGGGGGAAATCGAATCCATTGGACATGTGCTATTGTACTGTAAATTCCACTATGACATATGTGTTGTTTATATTGAACCTGTGTTGGACCCCCTTTTGGGCCAATCTGATGAGCATAAAATTAGTTCTTTATTGTCTTCGCATAATATAGAAATTCTGGAACCTGTAGCAAATTTCTTTTATGAGGTATCTAGGAGGAGAGGCTCATATTAAGGCAATTCAGAATGTGATACCCCTCCAGCCTAGCTTGAGGCTCTATGCTGCATGTGTATTTGATATTTTATGCCAATAAAGGTGTTGTATTTGTAAAAAAAAATAGGCCACACCCAACAGCAGAAACTCATTAGGATTGGCTACATTGGGGGTGTGTGGCCTAACATGCAAAGGAGTTCCTGCTACAAAAAAAGGCCCTGGGTTTTGACAACAAACAAGGTAAACAGAATAAGAAGCAAAAGGTGGGTGTGGCTGGATGACCACACTTCTGGTAACATGGGGGTGTGGCCTAATGTGCTAATGAGCAGTGCTGTCAGGGCATGGCCTAATATGCTAATTAGGTTCTGGTGTTGTGTGTGGCCTATTATGCTAATGAGTTCCTGCTGGGCTTTTTCTACAAAAAGAGCCCTGGCTTCTTCTCTCCTTGAAATATTTCAATCAGCCATTATTCCACTGAGCTGCATCAGAGGAAGAGCTGAGAGAGAAGCCTCCTCCATTAGGCTCGCTGGGACTGGCTGGAATTTGTAGTGGTTTGGTGCAGTGGCTAGGAGCGCCAACTCTAATCTGGGAGAACCGGGTTTGATTCCCCACACCGCCACATGCAGCTGCTGGTGTGACCTTGGGTCAGTTACAAGTTATTTCAGAGCCGTTCTCTCAAGGGCAGTTTCTGTCAGAGCTCTCTCATCCCCACCCACCTTACAGGATGTCTGTTGTGGGGAGGAGAAGGGAAAGGAGATTGTAAGCTGCTCTGAGACTCCTTTGGGTAGTGAAGGGTGGGGTATAAATCCAATCTCCTCCTCCTCCTCCTCCTCCTTCTTAATAAAATAGTCTACTGTCTAACTTCATGGTTCTGGTAGGTAGAAGCAGCCATCTATTTCTGCTGCCTCTGTCATGAAACTGCTTAGAACGTGGCTAACAAAGAGTGCAGTGGTCCTGCCTCAGATGCCTTCAGGAGATCCATCTGTCCGCCATCTCTTGAAACTACCTAGCAGAGGTGCATCTGAAGCATTTTCCTCCCTAGCAGCTCCATGGAACTGATGGACAGTGCGGCCCAGACACTTCCTCCAGGAGATGGCAGATTGAAGAAGCCTCATGGAAGTGGCCAGACCATTGACTCTTTGGATCAGGTGCACACAAGAAGCTATCACTAACATGTGCCATTTGCTTCAAGGGAATTCCAGACCTGCCAGCTGTGAAAGATGGTCCTACTTACTGGACCGTGCATGCTAATGAGTCCATCCATTGCATGCAGTCATTCATTTACAATGATAGGGAACCTAGGGTCCTTTTTTCAGTGATCTGGTCTGATGAACATGGGGCTTTTTCAAAACTAATTGTCCACCTTGCGTTCTGCATGTTGCCTATCCATGCAGACCATCATTAATGACCACTGAAGTTATACCTGTACATTTGGAGGATCAGATTAAAAAGCAGTATAGCATTCAACAGAAATGCATCTGATCTCGAAGGTTTTCTTGATCTTGGTATCCTGGACTAGTAATTTGCCTGTTATGAAAACGGGGGGTGGGGGGGAGGGATGAACACATGGCACAATAAAGCCTAGAATGTACTGTTCTATTTTAGAGCATGCCACTTGTAAATTGAGAACCATTGGGGATTCGGTGACAATCTCCTGTTGAAGTGTATCTGTGAATGCTGAGTCTAACAGAGACAAAGGAGGGTTTGGGGGGGGGGGTGTCGTAGTCTACTTGCACTGTCTTCAATAGCCGTTTTTATTTGTGTTCCTGTAGAAGTTTAGAATGGCCTTGCCCTGGTTCCAGCAAAGTTATTTCATTTTATGTATCTTAGGCAGCTAAATAATCTGAAACATTATTGAACCACCAAAAAGATTAGAACTCCAGCATTCTCATCTTAAGCAGAGCTGAAGTCCTAAGTTTGCATCTTTGGGAGTAAGACCCATTCGTGCCCAGGTTTACAAGGAACGTAAAACGCATGGCAATTAGACTAAGCTTGTATCTCTTATCTAAATTATGCTTGAGCTTTATGGCTGTTTTATCTTATTTTTATTTTATAGTTACAGATTTTTAATTTAAGAATGCCACTGTTGGTTTTATTCCATACTAGAAATAATGCCCGTTGCGGAAATAAATACAACGGGATCTAGAAAGAGGCTCTGGGAGAGTGCTCTGGCTTTGGGCAAACAGTGTCAGTTTCCTGTGGCGACCTCAGCAGGGTTTAATGACAGAGTCCACTGTTTTCTCCAGAGGGACTGATCTCTGCTACCTGAAGAGCATTTGTATGTTTGAGTTATCTGTAGCCCTCACCTGGAGAGTGGTAACCATTGTTACCCATTCTCCTCTCCCCTATGAGGTATGTTATGCAACTGAAAATCCCAACTGCCTTGTGGGGGGGGGAGTTTGAGGTGTGGAATGGACTGAAGTCCAATCAGCTTCCATATGCAAAAGACCAGGTTGTCGCAGCAGTTGTGGTGTGGGCGGGACCCGGGCTTTGCCTTCTGATTGGTGGCGATATATGCTGAGGAGCAGTGCCATCAGCCATACACTAAGGGAGTGCATTTTTAGAATTAGAACTTTGGCACCCACTATTCAATTATATATATTTGTTATTTGAATGTTGTCATGTAAAATGACTGAGTGTCGGACTCCTGCAGCAATCAGTTCCCAACAACTTTCATCCAAAGAAGTAAAGTTTATCGAGACACTGAAGTATGCAGATTATCTTTACACATCTCAGGTTAGAACTGGCAATAAGTTCACAGAGAAAGCAGATATACAGATTCAAGAGGGTCCCCTGATGGCCTGGAGCTAATCAAAGCTGATGCTAGACACCAATGCCAAAGGCTCATGTTACAGAGATAAAAAAACACTGAAAGCCCAGAGGAAAAAAACACCTAACATTCCAGAGGCACCCCCTCACTCCATGGCAACTAAAGGCCTAGCAGACACTGAGTGTGCTGGTTGTTGACCATAACAATAAATCTGATCTGACCCATTCAACAAAATGGAACTTACTGCCAAGGAGACCTGCTTAGGTGACTCCCTAAAGTACATATGTGATAATCTCATCACCTCTGTTGAAAGCAGGAAAAAAAGAGAAAAAAAAAAAATGAGATTTGGACTGGAGGTTGGAGCACTGCGGGAAGTCAGAAAGGGGGGGGGGAACTAGGAGAAAAGGGTATAAGACAATTTGTAAGATGTTGATGTTGTTTGACTTATTGAGATATCCTAATAAAATTGTTTTAAAAAAGAAAGAAAGAAAGAAAGAAACTCCCCTGTGTGGAATTCTTTAGGTAATCATAAAGTTGCTAGGTCCTTAAATCGTGCCACGGGTGGTGGGGAGGAGCTTTCTGGGAGTGGGGGGGTGGGATGACATCACTGTGTGCAATGTCACCAGTGTAATGACATCACACGGAAGTGACATCATCATGCTGGGGATGTTGTGCGGTGACGCTCTGGTTTGGGGGCAAACTCTATGGTAAAATTGGGTTCAAACCATAGGGTTTTGCCCAAAAATCAGAGCGTCACCATCAATGTTCCCTCTAACCTGTGGAGTCCTGTGAGCAGAAATTCTACTTTGTGAGCCACTGGCATTAAAGTTGTGAGCAGGTAGTTTGGCTGCTGCATACAATTAGTTTGCTCTGGAGCCATCTTTCCTGAGCTAAGACAAAAATGTGTGAGCTGGAGGCTAAAAAACGGTGAGCTAGCTCACACTAACTCAGCTTAGAGGGAACACTGGTCACCATGTGACATCCCTGGCATGATGACATCACTTCTGCCTGATGTATCACATTGGAGATGCCGCACGGGGGCGTGGCTGTCAGGGCTGGGGCTCTCCCTTGCTGGCCAGCAGCAATCAGGAGGCTGAAAAATCAAGGGATCCCCACTCCCACCTGGGGACTGGCAACTCTAAGCTGAACACTCATTTTTGAGCCAACCATTCACTCTTTCCCCCCTCCCCAAGTTAATATTTCCTTGTCAAGGTGGGTGCATGTGGTGGGAGGGCAGGACTCGTAGCATGTAGAGTGGATTGAACAGTGGCCTTGTAGACCTCATCCTGAAGGCTTAGATCCTCTCCATTGGGCTTACAAGCATCCAGTCATCTGGAGGTTGGGGTTCGCCCTGACTCCAATGGATGCACCCCCAATGATACTCCCTCTTTTGGGAGGTTGTAGGATGGGATTTTGGAGCTGTGGTGGCTCAAGTGGTTAAAGCACTGAATTGCAGGCTGTGGAAGGTTGGAAGTTCAACAGTTCGAGACCCGGGTGCCGCAAGACGGAGTGAGCTCCCGTCTCTAGTTCCAGCTTCTTCCAACCTAGCAGTTCGAAATCAAGAAATTGCAAGTAGATAAAGAGGTAGCACTTCGGTGGGAAGGTAACAGTGTTCCATGTGCCTTGGTGTTTAGTCATGCCGGCCACATGACCACGGAAATGTCTTCGGACAGCTCTGGCTCTTTGGCTTTGAAACGGAGATGAGCACTGCAACCCTAGAGTCGGACTCGACTGGCTTTCGAGCAAGGGAACCTTTATCTTTACTAGGATGGGATTTGCCCTGATTCCATCCATCCCCTCCATGCTTACACTCACTCTCCCAGAGAAGCTGCAGTCTGCCTCACCGCCACTTTGAGTGGCTTGCCAGACTGCCCCTGAGCTTCCTGACTCTGGCTCCAGCAATGCCATCGAAGCCTGCAAGCTCGGTGGGAACGATGCTGCTTGGCAGGGCCCTGGTTGTGTGGCACTCTTCCCTTCAGCCCAGCGTGGAGGCCACATGGGGGTGATAGACAGTCCCAGAGCCAAGGCCAGCTGGAGGTCACGAGGCCAGAAGGTCTCCTGAAAAGTTGAGATGCCAGCCTCCAGATGGGATACGAGGGTCCCCCGGAACTACAGCTCATCTCCAGACTACGGAGATCAGTGAGAATGGATGCTTTGGAGGGTGGACTCTAAGGCATTGCACCCCACTGAGGTCCCTGTCCATCCCAGGCTCAACCCGAAATCTCCAGGAGTTTCCCAACCTGGATCTGGAAACCCTACCCCCCCAACCCCTGCCAGTGGCCAGGGGGACCTGGCAACCCTACCTGAAAAGGGAAGTGAGAGGGTGGAGACAAGGGGGGGTGGCCTGGGATATTTAAAGCTTTTTTGCCCCAGATCAATGAGAGGAGGAGGAGGAAGAGGAGGAGATTGGTTTTATACCCCATCCTTTATTCGGAGTCTCAGAGCGGCTTACAAACTCCTTTCCCTTCCCCTCCCCACAACAGACACCCTGTGAGGAAGGTGAGGCTGAGCGAGCTCTGTCAGAAACTGCTCTTTTTCAAGGACAGCTCTTATCAGAACGACGGCTTGCCCAAGGTCATCCAGCAGCTGCAAGTGGAGGAGTGGGGAATCAAACCCGGTTCTCCCAGATTAGAGTCCGCGCACTTAACCACTACACCAAACTGGCTACACCAAACGAGGACATGGTCCTAATTGCTTCGGTCCTGGCAAGGGAAAGCCAAGGAGAGTCAGGAGGCAAGAGAGTGGCCCAATGGGAGGCAGAGGTGATTTAAAACCACCTCTCCTCCACATCTGAGGCCAGAGCGGGGGTGTAAGATGGGAAAGCCCTTGGGTGTCTCCCACACCCATCCTTTGCATTGGCCCTGCCAGCTCGCACTGCAGCAAACAGAGTGACGAGTCTGGAGGGGCGCAGACCCAGGTTTCCTTTTCCCAATACCTCTTGATTTAATCGGTTCAGCTGTGGGGAAGCCCTGGAAGCTGCACATTCAGCCCTGGATTCTTCCAGCCTTAAGCTGAGTCTTATACTCCCTCTGGTGTCGCCAGCCAACGCCATTCCCATTTGCAAGTTCCCTCCATATCCTCCTTCATAACAGTGAATGTTATCGAAATAAGTGGACTCACAGGGTGCGTTCAGATGGGGCATTTGCAACGGAATAGGTGCCGGTTCGAATCGGTGTACTTACCAGCGTTCACACGGCGAACATCTGCCTTCCGCCCCTAACCATTGCAAAGAGCTTTACACCGTTGTATTCTGCCACTAGGTGCCCAGGTGGTGGTATCCTGAGTGCAATGGTTGTAATCGCTTTACCCCCCCCCCCCCCCCCGATGCCTCTCCCCCCTTGCAGCGCCCCCTCCTCTAGGCTTCCGATTTTCGCCCGCCATTTTTTTTTAGGTCGGCGATATGCGCTTGGGCAAATCTTCGCCCCGGCGTTTGTTTTTTAAAAAAGGGAAAGGTCCTTAGTTTAACGTTTTAGAGGAGTCCGGGACCTCAGGGAGGCCAGTTTGCTCTTTAAACTTTAAAGGTAAGTCCTCTCTTCAGGGCATGCTAATCTGGACAGGGTGTTTTGCGCATGTGCGAAGATCGCCATTCTGTGGATGGCTGCCAATGCACATGTGCAAACTAAGTTAAAAAACAAACAAACCGCCAACGGCCGCTGTGTGTAAACGGGTATACAACGATGGGCTCCGCAGACAGGAGGTAAGTGTGATCGTGTTTTAGCTGGCATAAACTGTATCAGTTGGAACCGGTTGGAACCGGTGCAGTTTATGCCAGCTGAAACGCCCCATCTGAATGCACCTACTGGGAGGGGTTGGGAATCCCAATTTGGGATGAGCTCCCCGGGACTTGCTCTGCATTTCCAAGCTTTCCGAGATGCATTTTCAGAAGTTGTTTTAGAAACAGCTAACTTGGAGGTGGGCCAAGGAAGCCCATCCTTCTATGACCATCACTTTCTGTATCCATATAATGATCACAAATACACAATGTGCAAGGAGTAGAACTCATTTCCTTGTAGGGATGCCAGCCTCCAGGTGGGACCTGGAGATCTCCCAGAATTACAGCTCATCTCCAGACTACAAAGACCAGTTCCCCTGGATGGAAACTGATGCTTTGGAGGGTGGATTCTATGGCATTGCACCCCACTGAGGTCCCTGTCTTCCCCAGGCTCCATCCCCAAATCTCCAGGAGTTTCCAAACCTGGAGATGTCAATCTTACCCCTCCATCCCTCTCCAGTTGCTTGGGGGGCAACCCTTCTTCCTTGAATTGGAAGTTGCCTTACTGAAGTTCCTAAAGGATTATTCTTGTATATTTTCTTTTATTTTTATAGTTGGGGGCATTGGGAGAGATAGAGAGTGGGAACAATTACAGCAGCGGGGTTAGGACAAATGGGTACCTTTCCATTAGATAAACTTTTTGAATGTTAATGAAGCAGCGAGACTATCACTTGACTTGAAGAGATCTGCACTTTGTAAGCTGTCTATATATAGACATTCCGAGCTAATCTAATGTTTTAGTATTAAAATAGCTACCCAGAGTCATGTTCTACCACATTATAACATTAAGCAAATCTTGTTGTACTTGTTAATTAAATCCTTGAAAATGTTAACACCAGACACTTTTAGTGTCAGCAAACTATGAACACGGCTAATTAAAATCTTTTATGCGATCCCCTCCATATACATTTTTATGTGCATATTAAAGTTATCAGATTGCAAGCTTGTTTTTTTTTTTTAAAGAAAAAGGTAGTTTTGAAAAGGGCACTGGCAAAGCACAGGAATCGAACACGTAACATTACAAATAAGTGAGGGGCAGACTGGCCATAAAGGGCACTGGGAAAAGTCCCAGTGGGCCAATGACCGGGGAGACACGCCCCCTCCGGGACTACCTCCATGGTGGGCAAGCTCAAGCAGCGGCAGCCGCTGCTGTTGCTAGTGGCAGGTGGATGGGTGGGTGGGCACAGCTGCCAAGAGGGAAGCGGCAGGAGCAATCGCAGCAATCAGGGTGGGGGCAGGCAGGCATGAGTAGAATCAGCAGCTGCTGCAGCCATTTGTGGAGGGATGCCTGGGCGGGCATAGCCGAGGGTTGCCAGCTTTGGGTTGGGAAACGACTGGAGATTTTGGGGGTGGAGCCTGGAGAGGGCGGGGTTTGGGGAGGGACCTCAGCGTGGTACGATGCATAGAATACGCCCTCCAAAGCAGCCATTTTCTCTAGATGAACTGATCTCTGTCGTCTGGGGAGCAATTGTAATAGTGGCCCCCACCTGGAGATTGGCATCCCTGAGATGGCCACTGAGTTGGCAGGGCAGGCAGATGCCAGGAGTCTTCTCGTTCGAATTCCCCCCATGGTGGGCGGGGCCAGGAGCCATTTGAGATCTGGGCCGTTTCCAGGTCCATCTTAGCTTCCTGATCCATCCCCTCCCCACAGCAGGCACCCTGAAGGTAGGTGGGGAAGCTTTACATCCCAGTTCTCCGGTTTTTATTTTTGGGGGAACGAGGACAAAACGTTTGCTACCTTTTTGATCTTAGCAAGCAGTGTGAACGTTTGGAGCATAGGCTGCTACAAATAGGCCACTGGTTTCTCTGCTGCAGAGGACATTTCCCACTGGTGGAATGGAATGTCTCTGCCTCCCCCCCCCCCACTGCAGCCCACTGATCTCCACAAATTCTCCTCTGGAGGGGGGAGAATGACATGAGGGGGGGTCTGCCACAGTGGGGGGGATAAATGGAAAATTGCCAACTTAGTCTGGATCCAACACACCATGCTTGAGATTTGAAGGTTTAAGATTTGAAGGTTTAGGGATGACAGCCTCAAGATGGGACCTGGGGAATCCTGCAGAATTACAGCTCATCTCCAGACTACATAGATTGATTCTGGAGAAATGGATGCTTTTGGAAGGTGGACTCTATGGCATTGCATCCCGCTGAGGTTCCTGACCTCCCCAGGCTCCACCCTCCAATCTCCAGGAGTTTCCCAACCCATACCTGGCACCCCTACCCCCCACTCCCCACCAATAGCCAGGGGGTGCTGGCAACCCTGGTTTTCGTATTCTTTCAGAATGACTTTGAGTACATCCTTCTGCTTTATAATGCAGCAATGACTCACAAGGTAATCTGTGAAGATTGTCCCCAGTTGAAGCTTGCCGTTATTGGCTTTCCAAGTTCCAAACACTCCATTCATTTTTGAGATTGGTTTTACATAATCTCTTGCATTATTACAGGACGTGTTTTGTGAGCCTTTGAGGAGTGATCCGGCCCCTCCGTCGGCATGGGGAAACTGAAGGGCTTTCATTGTGCCGGTATGTTATACGGATTGCTTGAAGAGCCAGGTGGAAATTGATTCCTGATGATCTCCACAAACAGATCAAGTGAGTCAGTACCTTACTGAGCCCTGCATATTTCCCCCCCATGTTCTGCAATGCAGTTCTTCGGACCCTTTCAGCAGCAATCTTAAGAGGTTTTGTTTAGCCTTCATCCTTCACGTTTCATTTGCATTTCATGACCTATTATCGCAGGTTCACGGGTTAGACCCAACTAGCTATTCCACTGATGAAAAAGTGAGGAAGGGCTACCCCAAAGGGCTTTGCGGGAGACTGTAGGACCGGTACGCATGTGCTGTATAGCTGCTCTTGCCACTGGTTAAGGTCCTTTTTACAACAAATGTGGCAAACATTTTTGTGTCTGGTTATGTAAATGCTTCATTGAAATGGGGTGCTGGAAGAGAGTTTTATGGCTACCGTGGACTGCCAAAAAAAGACAAATGAGTGGGTTCTAGATCAAATCAAGCCTGAAGTCTCCCTAGAAGCTGAAATGAGTAAACTGAGACTATCGTACTTTGGTCACATTCTGAGAAGACCAGAGTCACTGGCAAAGACAATAATGTTAGGAAACGTGGAAGGCAATAGGTCTGTTTGCAAGACCTGCGCAAGGCTGTGGATGACAGAACATTTTGGAGGACATGAATTCATAAGGTCGTATCAGTCGGAAGTGACTTGACTGCATTTAACATGACACACCAAGGAACACTATGCCAAGCTACACATTCTAATGTGATTAAAAGCAGGGCTATTTTTGGGCAGGAACGCACAGGAACGGAGTTCCGGCTGGCTCCCAAGTTGGCCACACCCAGCAGGAACTCATTAGCATAATAGGCCACACCCAACAGCAGAAACTCATTAGGACTGGCTACATTAGGGGTGCAAAGGAGTTCCTGCTATTAAAAAGCCCTGGGTTTCGACAACAAATAAGGTAAACAGAATAAGAAGCAAAAGGTGAGTGTGTCTGGATGACCACACTTCTGCAAACATGGGGTGTGTGGCCTAATATGCTAATGAGCTGTGCTGTCAGGGGTGTGTTCTAATAAGCAAATGAATTTCTGCTGTTGGGTGTGGCCTATTATGCTAATGAGCTCCTGCTGGGCTTTTTCTACAAAAAAAGCCCTGATTAAAAGGCTATAGTCACAATCCGACCAGTCCTGGCTTCCAATTTATTACTCTTTTCTAATGCTCTGAGAAAAGATTAATCACATTTGGAGGAACCTAACTCCCATGTCTCTTTGTTCTAAAATAAAATAGTATTGGAAGGTCACAAAGGCTACTTTGTTTTCTGTTCACAACACTGTAATTCCCCACACACACACACACACACTTTACAGTATTGTTGAGCTCCTTGGATTACTAACTTGCACATTTCTTTTAATGTGTATATTTCAGCAACAATCTGGGTGATTTAATCCAGGGGCACCTTAAAGACTAGCAACAGCTGTTCGAACATGACCTTTCACGAGTGAGAGCATCCAAAGATTCAAAACAAGAGCACACAAGATTCCTGATTCACAAAACCTCGTGTGGTTACTTTTTACTGTGCTACTGGACTCCTGCTTTATTTTATATCCTCCAGCCTGATGCTGAACTGTACTAGATGTATTGGTCATCCTCCATTGCCTTTCCTATTTAGATCTTGCACAAAGTTCTGTGCATATGCAGTCTGCAGGGGTTTTTGGTTCAGTTGCCCCCTCATTACCAGTGTCCATTCATGAAAGCAGAGAAAAAACAACAACACAGCTTTAGTCTAACCATACATGTGTTCTTATCAAGATTTTTGTGGGGTGTTTTACTGCTGAGCCTGTGCACTCGCATGCATTTTGATGCAATCATGTAGACAATCACATTAAGACAGTAGAAAAGAGCAAGAGTCCAGTAGCACCTTAAAGGCTGCAGGGTATGAGCTTCCGTGAGTCACTGCTTACTTCTTCCGATACAACTAGAACATGAGTCCATCTGTCCTTATACCTTGGAGAGTGTTCAGATACCAAATGGCAATAGCAGTTGAATGACAATAGCAGGAATGATTGGATTAGGTATGATATACAGAGGGGTAGTAGGTGAGGAGAAATCAGCATTGGTAATGAGACAGGAAACCTAGGTCTTGATTCAGGCCAGGAGGATGCATTGTCTTTAGCTTCATTATCAGTTGCAATTCAGCAGTCTGTCTCCTCTCTCTCTCAGCTAGAAATGTAGTTAGGAACCTATCTCTGTCTCTCCTCTTTCCTATCAAGTATATTAGTTCCTAAATAAACCTTTATCTATTCTTTAATCAGGTTGTGCACAGTTGCTCTGTTAATTATTCTGCCAACAAAAACAGGGGGGATATAATATACATAGGTTTAAATCTGAGTAAAAAGGGGCAGGGTTCCAGGGCCAGCTGCCCAGGGCACTGCCAGGGGTGCCTGAAACATGCCATTACCCCAATTAGTATGCCAACAGTTTCTTTTAGAGGGGCAGTTCAGGTTGGAAGCGGCAGCAGATACCTTTGATCACTAGGTGCAAGAGTTAGAGTATCGGACTAGGAGTCGTGTGACCGGGTTTTCAAGTCTCGGTTGGTGAGACAGCTGGCATGGCCTCGAGGCCATGCACAAGATCAAAATATATTGCTGATGTTGCCTCCTCTCAGTTGTTTGCTGGGGTGGTGGTGCTTGAAACAGGTGTCATGACTGCTGAAGTAAAGGCATCAAAGGTAGAGGCAGGACTGGCCCAAGGCTGTCGCAGGATCAGCTTCTGGACATGAGCATCCATGTGCCACAGCAGCTGGCAGGACTGCAGCTGCAGCCAAAGGTTGGACAGGCAAAGGAGGGACAGGTTTGAATCTGGGAGAACCGGGTTTGATTCCCCACTCCCCCACTTGCAGCTGCTGGATGACCTTAGGCAAGCCATAGTTCTGGCAGAGCTGTTCTCTCAAGGACAGTTCTGGAAAGAGCCCTCTCAGCCCCACCTACCTCACAGGGTGTCTGTTGTGGGGAGGGGGAGGGGAAGGAGATTGCAAGCCGCTCTGAGACTCCTTCGGGTAGTGAAGGGAAGGGTATAAATCCAATTCCTCCTCCTCCTCACTTGAAGCTGAGCATGCAGCTGTGAAGCATGATAGATTTAAGAACATAAGAACATAAGAGACGCCAATGTTGGATCAGGCCAAGGCCCATCCAGTCCAACACTCTGTATCACACAGTGGCCAGAAATACCAGTGCCATCAGGAGGTCCACCAGTTGGGCCAGGACATTAGAAGCCATCCCACTGTTGACCCCCCCCCCCAAGCACCAAGATGACAGAGCATCACTTGCCCCAGAGTCCCTATCTATACCTTGTGGCTAATAGCCACTGATGGACCTCTCCTCCATATGCTTATCTAATTTCAGACACTTTGGCACGACACAGAGTTGGGGGAACAGAGGGCCTGGTACAGCAGGAGCTGAGTGGGCGGTGAGACTCTGGCAAGACCATGGGCCTCACCCGCACTGGAGCCAGAATCTGTGGTCTTGCTACCAGCTGGCTGAAGCTGACAGGGCTAGTGGGGAGATGTTGTATAGGCTACTGGAGAGCCTGGTTTCCAGCATTCCCCATGTGGGAGCACAGGGCTTATTGGCAAGCCTGTGTCAGCAAGCTGCCATTAGGTGGTGTGTTATTTTCTGTATGTTACATTGTGCCCTGTCCATCCCCCCCTGTGTTTTCCCTGTGTAGGTGTTTACTGTCTTTTGCTTGCTACATCTGTGGAACTGCTCAAGGTCAACCAGCTGGAGGTGGGATGGAGTTATGGCATTGCTTAGCTTATTATGTATCTCATGCCTGAGAACTGAACTTGTGTTTATGTTGCAGAACCGTTGTGTTCCCAAGGAATTGGGCGCTTGTTTTATCTGCCTTCCCGCCAGCGGGAATTGGACTCATTGGTCCTCACCTGGTTCAAAGTTCCTTTATTATGTTTCCTTAGGAGGCTTGTAGTTATTCCTAACAATGCTTGTGTTCCTGATCTAGCCATCGCTTTATAATAAACTTTACTTTGTTCTTCAAACGTGGATTTATTCAAATGCATGGGGAATCGGACAGCCTGTTGGAAAGACTGGAGCATCAATCTGTCCCATTGGGACATCATTCTGTCCTTACGGAGAGTGATCCTCGCCTTTAGGTGACCACCTCCTGCCAGCAACTAAGGTGACATTCTGGCAGGGAGAGTATATTGATCTATTTTTTTTAATTATTATTATTATTATTATTCAGAGAACCAGAGGTAAAGGAGGATAAAGACGGGGAGAAAATTAGGAAGAAAGTGGCTGGCAGAATGTGGTATAATTGGCTGTCGGCATATACTATCTAAATGGTGGTGGTCATTCAGGTTCAATAGTACAGGGCTCCAGCTCTGAACAAACATTTCATTCTCATCCATGGGGCATATGCTGAGTATGCTGGCAAGTCAAATTTATTGGCTAGGCAATCTTGATGTTTACATGTATTGTGTACAACTTTACTGTACTGGACAATAAGACAGTTTGGAGGCATTATTGGCTGAGAAGTTCCTGTTGCTGTGCCTCCTTGGGAATTCCCGTTGATGTGCTATCCTGATGAAGGGATCGAAAATTCATTGAATTATCTGGAGGATGAGTTGACTGCTGCTTATTCCTTATTGTTTGTCTCAAGTCCTCAGGACTGGAGCTGACTGCAGCGTATTTTACATTGTTTATCTTAAGTCTTAAGAAGTTGATGTACTTGCTTTATGGACATTTGATGATCATGTTTTTCAGTCCATTGAAATTGGAATTTGTGAAATCTTTCTTTTGGGAGTGTTAAATAGTAAATGGTAGATATTGCCAGGGGTCATTTCATAGAAAAAGAGGTGCAGAAGCTCATTAGCATAACTTATGAGCATAACTTATTTGCATATGCCACACCCCGTGACATCACTGGAAGCATGTCAGAAGGCAACACCCACCACTCAGGCTCCACTGGACTGTTTTGGATTGCTAGCTATTGGGGGGGGGGGACAACATGCAGATCTGTCCTCACAGATGAGGGAGAGTTTGTACCTGGATAAAACTTGGTCTTAAAGGTGCCACTGGACTGTTTTGGATTGCTAGCTATGGGGGGGGGGGGTGCGCAGATCTGCCCTTACAGAGGAGGGAGAGCTTGTACCTGAAGGCGGGTGGGTGGGGGCTCTGCAACTTACCTGGCTGCTTCTTGCTCTTCGTGGCCCGACTGAGGGCTGCTGGGAGCGGGGGGCGGGACGTTGCATGTGCCCACCCCCTGAGCTCCTTACTGCCGGAGCTCCGCTCCTGTGCGCTCCCACAGGAAATGACCCCTGGATATTGCTTTAAATCCCCAGCCTATCGATTGTATTTTTTTTTGTATTTCATGTATTGAATACTATTGTATATTTGAGAAATATTTGGAGCCTTATTTGATGTTAAGCCATACAAGATTTATAATTATTCATCTATTTCCTTAAATTATTGTTAGAGTATGCTGGATCACCTGCGGTCCACATGCTCTAGATTTAGGGGTGGTCATGGTGACCCTGGGGGAGGGCAGAACAGGTGTATACCACACAATTCCATCAGCTACGCTATACCACATCTGTATAAGGAAGAGGGTGTGCATATCTCTTCTGAGGGATGCAATACCAGTTTGGTGTAGTGGTTAGGAGTGTGGACTCTAATCTGGGAGAACCGGGTTCGAGTCCCCACTCCTCCACATGCAGCTCCTGCTGTGACCTTGGGTTAGTCATGGCTCTCTCAGAGCTGTTCTCTCACGAGCAGTTCTCAAAAGAGCCCCACCTACCTCACAGGGTGTTTGTTGTGGGGAGGGGAAGGGAAAGGAGATTGTAAGCCGCTCTGAGACTCCTTTGGGTGGTGAAGGGTGGGTATAAATTCAATCTCTTCTCCTTCTTCTTTTTCTTCCTGTTTGGCAGATGTGTGTCGGGTTGAGCAAGGCATTACGGTCAGCAAATGGGGCAAGGCATGTTAAGCTAGTCTAATCCCCTTGTAGGGCTGCCAAGTCACTTACTTGGTGCAGCTGGGGAGAGTCAGTCTCTGTCTGGGAGAGTTGGGCGTGCGTGCTGCGATGACGTCACCCGGAAGTGACGTCATCATGTTGGGCACGTCACCGGCTGATGCTCTAGCAATCAGCTGGAAACTCTATGGTACCATAGAGTTTTCAGGCTGATTGCTAGAGCATCGGCCGGCGACGAACCCAGCACGATGACATCACCTCCGGGTGACATCATCACACTGGGCATGTCGGCCCGAACTGGGCACTTTGGGGGCGGGGTTCCTCCCGCCCGCCTGATCCAAACCGGTGGGCTGGGGGCCCTTTCGGTGGGCAAACCTCTGCCCCCTGGGGGACTTGGCAGCCTTATCCCCTTGTGTGGCAGGGATTGGATGGGTTGTTCAGGATTAGTAGGAATGACTAGCAAACACCCTGAGACATCAGGAGTGGCATGGATGGCACATCTGTTGCTGGGGCTGGACACCTCTCAGTACATAGTGTCCAGGCAATGATAAGCAAAGAGATGGCAGAAGATGCTGGCTGTGGTTGGAGTCAGGGTGGGTCTGCCCAGCAAAGGCAGCCATGGGCCATGGGCAGGCTGCCTAGCACAGCCCTCACATTGAACTATGTTATCATATTTAATTATAATGGTGATCTGTTTAATTAATTAAACTAGTAGACCCAAGCTGTGGTCGGGCTGCCAAGTCTGAGTTGGAAAATACCTTTGGGGTGGATCTGGGAGAGGGCGGGGCTTGGAGAGGGGAGGGGCCTCCGCATGGTGCAGTGCCATAGAGTCCACTCTTCAAAGCAGCCATTTTCTCCAGGGGAGCTGATCTCTGTCACCTGGGGATCAGTTGTAAAAGCGGGAGATCTCCAGGCCCCACCTTGAAGATGGCCACCCTAAGCTGTGGTTTTGCATCTTCATTGATAGATGCCTGGGGGCAAAAACCGCTACCTGATTGTTACCTCAGACAGGCAGTTTGAATTCTATTGCACTTCTTTTGCACTCGTTTTGCACTGGTCGCCGATGTGCTTCCAGAGTCAGTTCAAAGTGCTGGTCTGGGCCTATAAAGCCCTTCATGGATTAGGGCCCACATACACGAAGGACCATCTCTGTTCATATATGCCCGTCCGCCAGTGACTCTCTTCATAGCAGCTTGCCCTTGCTGTCCCTCGGCACAGGGAGACAATCACACTGGCAACCCATTTGGTGGCCCCCATGGTGTGGAATGAGCTACCACTTATAATACACAATGTACCTCCCCTTCTGCTTATCAGGAAAACTGGAGGGAAAACATATCACGCAAAGCTTATCTCAAGTGGGCAGTCGGTGTCTGTTGTTTTGGACAGCTTTTGATTTTTTGCATATTAAATCAATTTATTGTGGTTCTGTTTTTATTGCATATCCTTTTTAGGCAAAGGCAATCTTATGAACGCTTTTGACAAGCAAACATCTCCCCATCTCTTTCAATAAGGGCTCCTCTGTTCCTCAAGAGGAGAGCAATATATATGCTAAGTAATATACCTTCAATAATGACTGGGAATCTATACGGAAGGCAGGCCAGGGCAGGAATGACATATATACTTGATTTGAAGCTAGGATTTCTTCCATGGAATGTTGTTTCCAAAGTTTCACATTGAGCAACGTGAGTGACTGGCTCTAGTTTTCTCTGGAACCCCAAACTGTGCCCCTCTTGGCACATCTGCAAGAGAAGGTACTCTAAAAAAAAAAGTCAAATCGTTCTTTGGGCTATTGAAATTAAGCACAGTGATCTCATCCAGAGTTCTGTGCAGCTGGTGCTGTGGAAGAAAGACAGCCAAAATCCTTTCTAATGGAAAAAAAAATGAAGTCAGACTCGGTTTGGCTTCTTTCTTACACAAAATGCAATTATGTCAACTACAAAGCCCCATTATAGACAATGTTTATAATTAGCCACTGTGTGTATGCACGCACATGTGGGTTTTTTTTAATTATATAAAGCATGTTCTGGTGCCATGCCAACATATTTTCTACAGATGTTCCCAACAATGAACAATCAGGAATCCGCTCCTGTTGTTTCTTTTGCAATTATTGCAAATTGTGAAAACCCATAATAAAAATCAATGTAATGAACCAACACCATTATATGTTGATAAACATCATACTCTTTCAATTTCAGAGCCCATGTACTACATATTAAGTCATGGGGGGGATTCTATTTAACCACCATTTCATCTGTGGGCTTTGGCATCTCAGGGGTACTGGGGGGGGGGACTGCCCCTGCTTTTCAGATTTGTACGTGCCATTAAAAAAGAGGTATTTTCATTACTATCCCCCCCCCAATAGCAGCTGCTTTGCTATTCTGATTGCATTGATCTTTTTCACACGCACACAAAATGCCCATGAGATCAGCTCGGTTAGAATAACTCAACAGTGGAAAGTCACCAAAGTCCAGAATTAATTTGAATATTAACACCAGGGGTCATTTCGTAGAAAAAGAGGTGCAGGTGCTCATTAGCATAACTCATTAGCATGACTCATTTGCATATGTCACACCCTCTGCCATCACCGGAAGTGTGTCAGAAGGCAACACCCACTGCTCAGGCTCCACTGGACTGTTTTGGATTGCTAGCTATTGGGGGGGGGGATGTGCAGATCTGTCAAGAAGGGAGAGCTTGTACCTGAATAAAACTTGGTCTTAAAGGTGCCACTGGACTGTTTTGGACTGGGGAGCTGGGGGGAGCTCTGCAACTTACCTGGCTGCTTTTTGCTCTGACTGGGCCCGCCCCCTGGGCTCTTTACTGCCTCCACTCCTGTGCCCTCCTGCAGGAAATGACCCCTGATTAACACCAATGGGGGGCACAGAAGCATTGCTGCTGAGTGACTCATCTGTCTGCATTCCTCCTGTAACATCTGAATTGCTTCTAATTAGAAATGGGAGGAGGGCTGAGTTTAACATTGGGAGGTCTTGACTTTCACATTGAAAGTGTGGGTTTTTCCCCCCAAACACAAGTGCTAATGAAGTTTTTCATTAGTTCTCTAAGGCAGGAAAGGGAAGAAAGGATTGAATCCGGCCTAGAGTTGCCAGGTCATAGATGGCATCTCCCTGGAAACTCTTGGTGGCAAAGACTGGTGAATCGACACGATACCAGCAAACTGATATCACATTTAAAAAAAAAAAAAAACAGAAATGGCATCATGACATCTTGGGAGTGTTCTAGGATTTGTAGAAACTCTATGAAGCTAAAATGAATAAACTGAGGCTGCCATACTTCGGTGCAAGAAGAAAATAAAAGGGCCACGCCAGTCACAGGAGATTGAAAAATAAGGCCAAGGCCGATGGTGCAAAATCATGTATATATTTTTTCCAAAAAAAAAAATCCCTACACATTTCACAACAGGCTTCATCAGGGGAATCTATTTGTCTCGTAGTAATTCTTCAAAAGGAGTACAAGATCAGTAGCTCTTGGGAGCACTCTAGGAATTGTTGAAACACTATGATTTTAACGTATAGTTTTTGCAAATCCAGTGAAGCGAAAATGAGTAAACTGAGGCTGTCATACATAATGGGTCACATTATGAGAAGACAAGTCACAGAAGAAAGCGGAAGGTGACAGGAAAAGAGGAGGAGCCAGCATGAGATGGATTGAACCAATCAAGGAAGCCATGGCCCTCTGTTTGCAAGGAAGAAGACTTGGTTTTTAATACCCCAATTTTCTCTACCCTGAGGAGTCTCAGAGTGGCTTCCCTTCCCTTCCTCTCCCTGCAGCAGGCACCTTATGAGGTAGGTGGGGCTGAGAGAGTTCTGGGAGAACTGTGACTGGCCCTAAATCACCCAGCAGGTGCCATATGGAGGAGGAGTGGGGAATCATACCTGGTTCTCCAGATTAGAGGCCACTGCTCTTAACCACTACACCACACTATTACAAGTGAGAACCTGGTATCCCTAATCCAGCCAGTTTTGTCAATCTCACCTCATTCTCCTCTTTACTGTAAGCCCCCATCCCACCTAGCTTTTGTCCATGCAGGCTCCAGAGATGGCAAATGATCCCAGACCTGACCAGCATGCAGTGACAACAGGTTTCTTGGGCAAAGAGGAAACCAGAACCCTCACGGATGCATGACACACTGTCCACCACAGTGTATTGTGTGCTCTGAGATTGTGAAAAATAACCTGATGAACAGTCTCAAACAGCTTGCGAACAGGTGAATGAATCGATGACAAAATCAGCCCCCTGCTCGTGACTGGTGAACAGAACATGAGCTGCTTCTGTAATCACACTGAGATTACTTTTTTTTAGGGGGGCAGGGTTTCATCCACACATTTGTGTGTAGCAGTAACACAGAAGGAGTCATATGCAAAAGATCAAAGGCCCAGAAAGTTATGAAAAACCATTCATGGATAGGGAAGCCAGCTTGCAGGTAGGACCTGGGGATCCTCTGGAATTACAGCTCATCTCCAGACCACAGAAGTAATTTCCTCTGGAGAAAATGGCTGTTTGGGAGGGTGGGCTCTTTGGCGTTGTACCCCAATGAGGAACCCTGTCCTCCACAGGCTACATTCTCAAAGCCCCAGGAATTCCCCCACCTGGGTCTGGCAACCCTATCCCCCCATCCCCATGGACTAATTACAAAACAAATTGTATTGAGGACAGGAGTCAAATGCAGTGCAAAATTCTAGATGAAGGAATGTCCTCATTTGTTCATCCTCACTTGTGTGCTGATGCCTACTTCTGGCCAAACAAGGGACTTACAGGGGACCTACTGCATCAGCCAACAAAGCCTCCAATAGATGCCACTAGGTAAGGTCATGCTTCCTGACCCCCACAGGAAGGGATCTGCTCTTGATGAATATAGATAGCCCTTTTCTCTCAAATAAGGAGCTGCAGTGGCTCAAGTGGTTAAGACGCTGAACTGCAGGCTGTGGAAGGTCAGTAGTTCAGCAGTTCGAGACCCAGGTGCTGCATGATGGAGTGAGCTCCCATCTCTAGTTCCAGCTCCTGCCAACCTAGCAGTTCGAAAGCAAGAAATTGCAAGTAGATAAATAGGTACCACTTCGGTGGGAAGGTAACAGCGTTCCGTGCGCCTTGGTGTTTAGTCATGCCGGCCACATGACCACGGAAACGTCTTCGGACAGCGCTGGCTCTTCGGCTTTGAAACGGAGATGAGCACCGCAACCCTAGAGTTGGATTCGACTTTCTCTCAAATACCTAGGAGCCGTAGCTGACAGAGGCATATTTCCAACTAACCTCTGAGCGACTTTCTTTGGAAAAACTTGCACTGTTTAGACCCATCACTGCAACCCGTGTGAACTGTGGGACCAGCAAAATGCTCTCTGTGCTTTCCTTTCTTCTGAAGAATTTCAGTTGCTCAAGGCAGTACTGTTCAATAGACACTCCACTTGCACATCAGACCCTCTCAATACGTAAGGGAATTTTTTTTAAAAAAAAATATTACTATTATTTTATTTTATTTTGCTTTTGCACTTGGCAGTCCTCTCTGTTTCCTTTCTACACCTTATTGAGCAGCTAAATGTGCAGAAAAGCAAAACCCAAAGCAAACACTGCATTATCAATGCCACGCCAGGCCCAATGGACTTTCCATTTTGTCAAAAGCTGCCAGATGGAAGAAGAACTATTTAAACCATGTCAGTCTACAAGCCTCCCGTAGTGCCAGCAGGAACAATTCAAAAATCTATATTGGTAGTGTGAAGATTCTTTTCTTTAAACCTGAAAAACATCTTCCCATTGAGTATTATTTCTGAAATTAGAGGCTAATATTCTTGTGTAATCAGATTGTTAAATCATACTCTATCCTCTTCATTTTGTAAAAAAAACCCTTAATTCCATTTATTATTCTAGAATGACATGGAAATATGCAAAAACAATATATATATTTTAAAAGGACAATAGATTTTGATGCCAGACTGGCCATAATGAGGACCAGGGCCTTCTCAGTGGCAGCTCCACTCTGATGGAATGAGCTCCCGGAAGACATCGGGGCCCTGCGGGACCTTTTAGAATTCCGCAGGGTCTGTAAAACGGAGCTCTTCCACCAGGCCTTTGATTAGGAGCCGCCACTGATGAATGTACCATTGTAAATCGAACATGCCACTGCCCTGTTATAACGTCGGATGGGCTTTTCTTACTGGATCATGCATAGGAAACCGCTACCATCTGTTTGCACTAGCTCTTTATGCAATTGTTTATTATGAATTTTGTGATATTTATTGATTTTATTGTATTTTAACTTATGTAAGCCGCCTTGAACCAGTTTTTACCGGCAAGGTGGGGTATAAATTGGAAATAAATAAATAAAATAAATAAATAAAATTTCTCTAAATTCATGCTTACAGTACCAGGACCATTGATGTCTGGCAGTGAATGTGTGCACTGACTCCATTGAAATATCAGGCATAGAGAAAACTACCGGTAGTTGAATATGAAGTAAGGATGATATTTTGCACTGAACTCTGCAAGAGTTATTGTATTTTAAATGCTATAAGCCCTCCCTCAAGTCCCCTGTGGGTAAAGGGTGAGGGGTATAAAATAAATCAAACAAGATCTCTGCCAAAGTTTCTAATATTTACCAGTGGTGTAACAAATCTGTTGGCTCTCTTTTTTCATATCTGGTGGACTTCTCCAACTATAAATGTAGTTTGGACAGGAGACTTTATGATTTTTCTCCAAACAGTACAATATTATATGCCTGCAATCTACTGCTGTTTCTTTTTCAGATGTCCCACCAATGATTAATGAAGAATATATGTCTGTTAACTTAGTTATAAATCTTTGTCTATTAATAGGACAACACTGAAGGCAAACTGTTTTTGTTTTCAAGGCATATCCAGTTTTGTTGCA
The DNA here is from genome assembly GCF_001447785.1 of Gekko japonicus. Taxonomy (NCBI): domain Eukaryota; kingdom Metazoa; phylum Chordata; class Lepidosauria; order Squamata; family Gekkonidae; genus Gekko; species Gekko japonicus. Next base: position 726,686 of record NW_015168061.1, read on the forward strand.
TTGATTGTATGCATTGTACTGTTGTTTTTAATTTCTTTGAATTATTAAATAAACTTATTTTACAAAACACATCAAAAGTCTCATCAAGAAAACTGACAGTTTGCATAAAACAATGTTTATGTAAATTGCAATCTCATGAAACATCTATTGATTTCAGTTGAATACAATTAATACTTGTAAACCAAACCAACTCAAAATGATCCAAAATTTTTTTTTACACAATGGTATGTTTTATAGTTAAACCCATGTTTTTAATTTCCTCTACACAGTCCTGAATTTTGGGGATTACCTTAGATTTCCAGTATCTAAAAAAAACCCCAATCTTGCTGCTGTAATCAAATTCAGCAAAAATGATTGTATACATAATTTTAGCCCATGTTTTAAAGCAGTCCCCAGAGACAAAGGCTTCTAAATAGTTACGCAGGAATAAATGGTCTACACGATCAAAGGGTCTTTACAACATCTAAAAACAAAATTGCCACTTTTATGTTTTTTTCCTTTTAGCATAATCAATAAAGTTAATTAGCTTTCTAATATTTGTGGCAACAGATTCTCTGAGATAAAGCATGTTTGATCAGTATTGATATAATTAGATATAACCGTCATAGTTCAATAAGCTAATAGGACAACAAGAACTCACATTATAAGGATCTTTACCTGATTTGAGGGGGGAAATCATTTTTAATTCAGATCATGAAAGGGGTTCCACTTTCAAACTAAAGATCTGATTAATAGCAGCAAGTAATGGATTTGCTTGGTTTTTTAAAAGTCTGATAAAATTAGGGCATAATATAAAGTCCTGGGGATTGGTTCTTGCTGAAGTTTTTGATGCAATTGTTTTTAAATGCATTTAAAAATTCATGTAAACGTATTGGTCGATTCATAATTTTTCAGATCCTTAATTGCTTAAGTAAAGGGTAAAGGTAAAGGTTCCCTTGCTCGAGAGCCAGTCAAATCCGACTCTAGGGTTGCGGTGCTCATCTCCGTTTCAAAGCCGATGAGCCAGCACTGTCCGTGGTCATGTGGCTAAACACCAAGACGCATATAATATTTATTTATTTATTTATTATTTACATTTATATCCCGCCCTCCCCGAAGGCTCAGGGCGGCAAACAACATGTAATTGATAAAACAGTAAAAACATTAAAAACAATACAAAATATTAAAATTACAACATAATTTATAGCCTATCTAGAACAAAACTAGCTAAAAACCAAGATGGCGGTCCTCCAAGCGTCCCAGTCTTGCCCATGCTTGCCCATGCTTGCCCATGCTGTTACCTTCCCACTGAAGTGGTACCTATTTATCTACTTGCAATTTCTTGCTTTCGAACTGCTAGGTTGGCAGGAGCTGGAACTAGAGACGGGAGCTCACTCCGTCATGCGGCACACTCGGGTCTCGAACTGCTGAACTACCGACCTTCCACAGCCTGCAGTTCAGTGTCTTAACCACTTGAGCCACCACAGCTCCTTAATTGCTTAAGTAGGTATATTTATTTTCGTTAAGAAATCCTTAATCTTGCTCAAATCTGGATTTTGTGGGGAATACAGATTTGTATAAAAGTCCACAGTTGGCACCAGAGGGAAGAGGCACCAGAGTTCAGGTGCAAGGGTGAGCTCTGATGGTGGCACAGATACAGCTGCTGCACATCAAACCTCTCCCTGTTCCCTTCTATGCATTGTACTGTTTTAATGTATACATTGTCCAATTTTTGCGTGGTGTTTTCTAATTCTGAAAGCCAGTTTGATTGCTTTCTTGGTTGTGTGTAGTATACTACGGCCCCACGGAGGCAGCCAACAGCATGCCTCCTGAGGGCTGCCTTTGCCTCCTTGTGAGGAGGAAGGAGGAAGGGCTGCAGTGCAGCCTCGACTCCAAAAGAGGGAGCGGAGCTGGCACGGCTTTTAATGGCTGGGGGCGGGGCCACGACCATATGAGGGAAAACCATAGAGTTTTTCCTCAGATGACCGTGGCCCCACCCCCAATGTGCCCGGCGTGGTCACGTCACTTCCGAGTGACGTGCACGTCGGGGTGGGGTTCCCCCCGGGGCCCAATCTGCTGGCGGCGGGGAACGGGCCTCTGAGGCGGGGGTTTCCCTGCCCCCCGGGTGGACTTGGCAAGCCTACTCACATCCCTGCCTCTCCAGTCTCCCACTGGGTGCCAGCTATTGGCTGGCAACCCAGAGCTCGACAATGGCTTGAACCCGTTGTCAGCCGCTGAAGATATGTTTTGGCTAGAGATGCAGTGTGGCACATTTTCTGAAGTTCTTAAAAAATATCTGAAAACCTGGATTTTAAACCCCATAGCCGGTCAATATCTCTGAACTAAGCCTGCAGAGACTGTTCTGATGGTAAAACTGGATACGTCTCCTTAGAGGACGTGAGAAATCCAAAATCATGTGCCAACTAGTTTAATTGATGGCTTGGCTTTTTTTCTCCCTTAGTGAGTCAAACAGAAGGAACATTTTTACCATTTACACCTTAAGATGGATTGTTCTCTTTGTGTGTGTGTGTGTGTATGTGTGTGTGTGCCTGCACGCATTTAAAAAAAAGTCTTAAACTGTCACAGTGAGAAAAAAAAGTGGATATTTGCCAGACAGCTAATCAAAGTAGTGAGGCCTCTCTTTGGAGATTGTAGCTGTAATTACCACAAAGGAGCAGAAATGAGATGCGCAATCAAGTTAAGTATGAATGGGGGGGGGGACTGGTAGAGGGGAAAAAAACAACTGTGCTTTTAATCTCTAATCCCATCCTAATGGAGACATAGCAAGGTTTCTAAACATTCTAAACAGATACCAATTGGATACAAGGAAAGGAGTTTATATCTGTGGTTTGACACTCTCGCCTTCAAAACAATCAAATTATGATTAAAAGAGGTACTTTTTGGAGGGAAGATATGCACACTTTCTTGGTACTCACACCGCTTTCCTGACATTTTAGTGGTCTTAACAACAACCCTGTAATGTACCCCAGTAGCATTATCCCTGCACTGCAGATGAGTGGCTGACACTGATTAACAGAGTCACTTTACACATTTATCTTAGATGGTGGCTGATGTGGCAGTGATATCTATGGATCTTCCTGATGCGTTGGCTCTGCATTATTAGGGCACATGTGCTTCAAGTAATGGTTGTTTCCACTCAGCGTAGTGTGCTTTCTTTCTTCTTCTTCTTCTTCTTCTTCTTCTTCTTCTTCTTCTTCTTCTTCTTCTTCTTCTTCTTCTTCTTCTTCTTCTTCTTCTTCTTCTTCTTCTTCTTCTTCTTCTTCCACCACTGACCACACCCAGCACCCACTGACCACACCCGAGTAGCTGAGGGTCATGTGATACCATAGTATTTCTGACTGTAAGCTCACTCTCACCCTCTGTATTGAATTCCTGCCCCAAACCTTACAGGTGTCTTTCATTGATGGCAAGCCTAGGAAGATGAACTCTGCTTCTTTCAGTCTGTAATCCTATGCACACTTATTCAAAGTCAAGTCAGTAGAATTTTCTTCTGAACAGGATTGTGCCACAGAGTTTGGCGGTGATACTTCTTCCCTTTCAAAACCCAAACCAATCAAAGCCATGCCATTATTTGTTTTATTTTCTTTCACTTCATTTATACCCTGGCTTATTGTGGCTTACATTCTCCTTTCCTCCATTTCCTCCTCACAGGTAGGTTAGGCTGAGATATTAGGCTGCTGGCCCAAGGTTACTCAGCAGAGTTCCATAGTAAAATGAGGATTCGAACTTGGTTCTCCCATATTCTAGTGCGACACTCTTACTGCCATACTGCATTGCCTCTCAGCATACTGGAAATTACACTGTTTCATTATTTGCAAATGTCTGGGTAACTCAACCAACAAAGAACTGGAAATAGCTGATGCTCTTGGTTTCACGGCCTTACTCGGTGCACCCCTGAATGTTTTCCTTCCATGCAATCACTTCAGGGTTTCTATTATCAACCATTATTGTTATGACCAGGGGTCATTTCGTAGAAAAAGAGCTAGGGGAACTCATTAGCATAACTCATTAGCATATGTCACACCCCCTGACATCACCGGAAGTGTGTCATAAGGCCACACCTCCTGACATCACCGGAAATGTGTCATAAGGCCACAAACCCCGCCCCCAACGGTCCCGGCCACCGCCGCCGGTGCCGGCCTTGCAGCTCCACTGCCGAGCCCAATGAGGGGCCCGGCAGTGGACCTGCAAGGCCGGCGGGAGTGCAAGGAAGCCCCACGAAGGCCCTCCCTGGCCCCAGGCAGGCAGGGGTGGGGAAAGGCAGGGAGGAAGCAACTTACCCTCCCTCTTCTCCTGCCTCCTCCTGGCTGAATGAGGGCTGGAAGCAGGGTGGCCGGAAGCAGGGGCGGGGCTTCGTCATGTGCCCCACCCCCCATGCCTTACACGGGGGAACTGTGTTCCCCTGCGATCCCCCCTGAAACGACCTCTGGTTATGACTATATATAGGCTGTGGTCAGATGACAGAAGCTGGTGCGGTCTGGCTGCACCTCTAATTAATCCGGTACTATTTGTCCTGGAGAGTTCCATCCAAACACCGTGCACTCAACCTGTGGCGATAACCACAGAGCAGGTGCTTCGGTGACATCTCTTTTTTTAAATCCTTTTGCATGCATTCACAGAAGTGCTTATTCACCATTGGGCAGTGATTCACAGCCCAGCAGCAAATATGCATTTATGCACACATCGCTAAGTGAGTTTTTAAAATGGCGGCGATGGAGCAGAAGCTTCAGACTTCCCAAACAGCTTGAGCATGCAACAGAGCAATCGACATCTGGATATGCATGGTGAACCTGGTAGGTTCAGTAAATACCAGAGTTTATCTGATGCCTGGAAAGTTGGGGGTGAGCATGGGGGGAATGATGACTGCAAGACGGGTACAGATGTTGCTGTCTGAATGAGCAATTTAGATCCATTGGTGAGAAGCAACAACAATTTCTGACTGCACCCATAGTGTAGTAGCCATTTGTCCTTGACCAGGGGTCATTTCGTAGAAAAAGAGGTGCAGGAGCTCATTAGCATAACTCATTAGCATGACTTATTTGCATATGCCACACCCCCTGATATCACCGGAAGTGTGTCAGAAGGCAACACCCACTGCTCAGGCTCCACTGGACTCTACTGGACTGTTTTGTATTGCTGGCTATTGGGGGGGGACATGCAGATCTCTCCTCGTAGAGGAAGGAGAGCTTGTACCTGAATAAAACTTGGTCTTAAAGGTGCCACTGGACTCTTTTGGACCGAGCGGCCGGGAGGAGCTCTGCAACTTACCTGGCTGCTTCTTGCTCTGACTGAGGACTGCTGGGAGCAGGGGGTGGGGCTTGTTGCATGTGCCTGCCCCCTGGGCTCTTTACTGCCGGAGCTCCGCTCCTGTGTGCTCCTGCAGGAAATGACCCCTGTCCTTGACTATGCTTTCTCCTTATTCCAGAACGATGCTGTTGGTTGAAGAGTTATTAGCTCAACTGAAGCTTTGTGCTATAACTGCATTGCTACCCTGCATCTTCTCAGTACATTTCTGAAGCTCATATTAAATTACTAGGGTGTTTCTTTTTCCACCTTTGATCTTGTCAGATTGGAATCCTCACAGAGGCACTAATAGTATGTAATAGAGTGTCATTTCACTAGAATATGTAATAATGAAAACATTCAAAACATTAAGAGTAAATTGCCGGGACCCTTGTTAAGCAGGATGACAATAAAATATCAAAGCACATGAATAATAACCACTTAACACCTAGTAATCCTAAAGGGAGGGGATGTAGCTCAGTGGTAGAGCACCTACTTTGCATGCAGAAAGTCCAAGGTGTAATCCCCAGTATTTCCAGTTAAATGGATCAGGTGATGTGAAAGATGTCTACCAGAGACCCTGAAAAGCTGCTGCCCGTCAGAGTAGACAATTCTGATCTTGATAGAACAATCTAGCCCAGTGTAATGTGTGTTCATAGGATTTTTTACAAAGTAAGTGAAGTGATCGTCCAAAAGTAGATATCAAAATCCTAGGTGCAAAGACTTGGAGGGTTATAGCAGTGCAAATCCAGGGGCAAAATACACTCCGATTTTGATGCTAAGTGGAGGAATTCTATACATGCCTGTGAGGAAAAGGGCTCACTCACTCAATCAGTCAATCTGTCTGTCTGTCTAAACACATTTTAATCCCAGTCTTCCTCCAAGTAAGTTGTGTGAATGATTAGTCAGCACTCCTGCTGTTTTAAATAGGGATGGGCAAGAATTGGGAAAATATGGCTCAGTTCAGTTCGATTCATGATTTGTGGTGTGCCCAGTTCGCAAACCACGAACTGTCACAAACTCTTAGCCACAAAATGAACTGGTTTGGATTGTGAGGTTTGTGATGCAGTAGAATGCTAAAGACACCAAACTCACCAGGGATTTCTGACTCACTCTCCTCTACTGGGCCTCCACATTTGGTGAAGATTGGATTTATGGGGTCCAAGTTATGGCCCCCACAAAGCAGGTACCCCCAGGAAATGTTTGGGGAAATGACAGGCAGTCATTTTGACAGGCTCAGGTTCAGGAGGTTTAAGAGTGTATAGAATGGATCCTATGCAAGCTAGAGACACCAAACTTGCAGGGGATCTCTGGCTAACTTTCCTCTACACGCCCTGCAAGTTCTGCCCCCCTCCCATTGCTTTGAAGTTTGGTAAACATTTAGATTGAACAGAGACAGTCTGTCTAGAAATTTATCGATTCATGACTGCCATGAACCACCACAAACAGCTTAACTATTTGTGGAAAATTTGTGCTGGTTGACCTGCCACGAACTTCACTCTGTAAACCATGAACCAGCCAAAATCCATCACGAACTTTAGTTCATGAGCCAGTCTGTGCCCATCCCTAGTTTTAAATCTGATGATAAACTGTGTTTTGTTTTCAGTCTCTCTGGTATATTGTAACCCTACCTCCTCTCTAAGGAGCCCAGGGTGGTGTACATCTCCGCATCTCTAAGTTGCCCTCACAATGAACCTGTGAGATGGGTCAGGTTGAGATCAAGTGACCAGCCTAATATCCAATGATCCTCATGGCTGTATGGAATTTGAACAGATATCCCACATCTGGCACTTTAACCACTACATGTAGGGTTGCGAGCTCTAAGAAATACCTGGAGATTTTGAGTGTGGAGCCTGGGGAGGGCAGGGTTTGGGGTGGGGAAGAACACCAGTGGGGTATAGTACCATAGAGTCCACCCCCAAAGTAGCATTTTTTCTTCAGGGGATCTTGGTCATCTGGAGATCAATTATGGTAGCTGGGGATCTCCAGGTTCCACCAAGAGGGTGCAAACCAAAGAGAGAGATCACGGGATGGAAGCTGAAAGGAAGGAAACAACCATGATGTATAGTGCCCAAAAAATGTTCTTCACCAACTTGTAAATTCTTTTTACAGGTTTCAATTTACTGGAAGTAATTCAAACGCCATCAACACCAATGAACCATGCATATAACATCTCGTTTCGTGTATACCTTTGATGAATTTGACTATGAGATATGTCTGGAGTGTTTGCCAAATGGATTAACTTTGTACTTCAACACTACCCACTTTGATAAAGGTACACACAAAACAAGATGTTATATGCATGGTCCGTTGGTGTTGATGGGGTTTGAATTACTTCCAGTAAATTTAATTACTGTAAAATAATTACATACATAAACCTTTATTGGCATAACACAGCAACAAGAAGGGCAGTGAAACAGACAAATAAATAAACAAATTAATAGGTCATGGCAAATTACACCGAGCTGCCCCAACAAAAGATCATTTAGAAGCTTCTTGTAAATAATATACTCAGTTAAAAATATAACATTTCTAAAGAACACAGGGGGGTTAAGACTTGTACACCCTTACCCTAAGCTTTCAGACATAGGCTAAGAATTCGGCAACAGACAAAGGAAGTGCCGAGGACTTATCAGACAATAAATTTTTAAGATCTTTGTCAGTCGGATTCCTTGTGATAGGTAAATGGGGGCTAATCAGATGGCTACGCATAGTAGAATATTGGGGACAGCGTAGAAGAATATGAGCAACTGAATCAGGTTCACTATAGAGGCAACTGCAGGTTCTGTCCCTATACCCTTATATCTGCCTAAGTAAAAAGTATGTGCAAGTTGGTGAAGAACTTTTTTTGGCACTATACATCACGGTTGTTTGCTTCTTTTCATCATCCACCAAGAGGGTGGCAACCCAAACTACACCTCACACCACTAGTACTTACTGTTTTGTGAATATACTATCTTTTAAAACATACAGAAATATGTGTATATGTAAAACCCTGTGGTTTGTACAGTTTGCCATGCACCAATGCCTATGGCTGCTGTTATGACTGTGGGAGACAGGAGATCTGTGAGCCCACGGTGTCATTCCCCTTTTCATAGCGAGCGAATAACGTCCTCTCCACTTGGTTGAATCAAGTGCTCATGGCTATGCATCCGCTTGCAAACAGTGGCTATGCTAAAATTGTCAAGTGGAACTTGACTGAGATTAAACCCTCCAAGTAATGAGCTCATGGAAATGGTTCCAGCCAATTGAAAATACTGATAAGAATCTGTAAATATCTTCCAGGCCTGTGTGCCCCCCCCTTCCCCGCACACACATAAATTATCTTTGAAACTTCTTAGTCCTTTACACTGCAAGCAAAATACGCGCATGATTTGGAGACTGCTTCCCACGGCCTGCTATATATATTTCATCAAGAGTAATGGCCAGATAAGGGTTAGAGAGGAAAAGCAGGATCCAGACCTGAGGCAATCTATATATTGCATTTTTTTAAAAAGTGAGGCGGGTATTACCGTAGTCTTAGTTTTGTAAACATTTCCCTTTTCGCGACAGTGATACAGCAAAGTTGGGAGAGAGACTCATTTCCATGGTGAATGTTGCTAAAGTTAACACACTGGACAATCCAGGTGGGGCAGGGCGCAGGACTGGGCCGTAAGCTCAGAGGGGGGCTCAGGTTTCGACCCTTGTTCGTGTTTTGGCATCTGATGAGTTTCACACCTTGTCTCACTCTTTTTGATGCCTTGTTTTGTTTTCATCAGTCATCATTTAAAAAAAATATATTAATTATGGTTATGGCCCGTGAAAGCTGGGAGTGGTCGGGGACTTCCTGGAGCTCTGAGGGGACCTGTTAATCAATGCATTATATGTTACAGGTGGGATAGCTCAGCCAGCCGATATGGTTACCATCCTCAAGGTGGGATACAGTAGCCAGCTGGGAGCATTTTATGGGGGCAGACACTGGGGGAAATGAAGGAAGAAGAAGAAGAAGAGGAGGAGCAGCCGATATGGTTACCATCCTCAAGGTGGGATACAGTAGCCAGCTGGGAGCATTTTATGGGGGCAGACACTGGGGGAAATGAAGGAAGAAGAAGAAGAAGAGGAGGAGGAGGAGGAGGAGGAGGAGGAGGAGGAGGAGGCGGAGGTTGGATTTATACCCGACC
>NW_015168061.1:740960-781898 GCF_001447785.1 Gekko japonicus
GACTTTTGGACAAAAGTCCACAATGAAATGCAAAAAATACTGAAATGTTCTTTTAAAAAAGCACCGGAAATTCTGCTTTTGGGACTCAAAATGGAAGAAGTCAATACGACTAAAAAAACTTTACTCTGGTACCTGATAGTGACAGCGAGAATGATTTATGCTCAGTTTTGGAAGACAGAAAAGGTACCAGAGGTTGAAGAATAGATACAAAAAGTTCTGTTCATGGCACAAATGGATAAGATTACAAAAAAACTGAATAACAAAAAAGACGAGTTTTTTGGAGAATGGAATGATTTTAAAATTTATCTGGAAAAGAACTGGGATGTGAAACAAAACTTAATATGTTTAGATCAATATTAAGTCAAACGATGTTATCTTTAGATTGTAATGATGAAAAACTGATATTGTTGATGATATGAAGTAATTTGGAGCAGGGGTGGAAGCATTGTGGGAAGCCATTGGAGGGAGGGGAGGAACTGGGAATGGGGTAGACAATTGATAGAATGAAATGTTTTATATGTTGTATTCCTGAGAAAATAAAATTTGTTTACCAAAAAAAAAAAAAAAAAGTTGTGAGCAAGCAATTTGTCTGCTGCATAAATTAGTTTGCTCTGGAGCCATCCTTCCTGAGCTATGGCAAAAATGTGTGAGCTGGAGGCTAAAAAACTGTGAGCTAGCTCACACTAACTCAGTTTAGAGGGAACACTGAACATGACATCTCTATTTAAAAATTATAGAGATTATTAAGGTTGACAACTCTGGGTTCAGAAATACCTGTAGATCTGAGGGTGGAGCCTGAGAGAGTGGATTTTATGGCACGGAAGGGCCTTGGTAGGTTATTAAGCCATGCAGTCTACTTACCAAAGCAGCCATTTTTTACAGGAGAAGTGGAATAAATGTTTGAAACAAACAAACAAACAAACAAGCAATTTATATATGGAGATTCTAGTACATCTTCAGCCCCCATCAGGAGTTTGGCAACCATAGGAATGAGGGGAATTCCTAGAGCATCATTGACACTGTGACATCACTTCTGTATGGAAGTGATGTCATGGTGTAGTGCTCCATTATCTCACTACTCATTTTTGCCGCTACATTGAACAAAGGCAGAGGCCGGAGCTCAGGAGGTGGGAGGTTGCCCGCTGTAGCAGGCAACCAAGTAAGGTTAAGGTGCATCCTGGAGTTCTCTCAGAACAACTAATCTCCCGACTATGCAGGTAAGTTCCCTCAGAGAAAATGGCAGTTTTGGAAGGACTACTCAATGGCATCAATGCCCTACCGAGTTCTCTACTTTTCCCAAATCCCACCCTCTCCAGGCACCACCCTGAAGTCTCCAAGAACTTCCCAAGCTGGAGTTGCAACCCGAACAGCAGTTGTGGTCAGTGTTCCCTCTAAGCTGAGTTAGTGTAAGCTAGCTCACAGGTTTTTAGCCTCTGGCTCACACATTTTTGTCTTAGCTCAGGAAGAATGGCTCCAGAGCAGACTAATTTATGCAGTAGCCAAATCAACTTGCTCACAATTTTAATGCCAGTAGCTCACAAAGGAGAATTTTTGCTCACAAGACTCCACAGCTTAGAGGGAACATTGGTTGTGGTGCTTATTTGTTATCTGTGTATCATGGTTATGTTATATAGCCTGAGCCGGTTCGCTGGGAGGGCGGGGTATAAATATGAATAATATATAAAGAAATATTATGTACAATAGGAAGGTGTACTTTTCTCTGTGTAGTTCAAGATTGGGAGAAGAGGGTGTGTGTATCTGGGTATCAGCAGTATGGAACATGATAAGGCTTGGACTGTGTTGTGAGGATACCAGCCTCCAGGTGGGGCCTGGGGATCCCCTGGAATTATAACTTATCTCCAGACTACAGAGATCAGTTCCCCTGGAGAAAATAGCTGATTTGGAGGGTGGACTCTGTGGCATTGTACCCCACTGAGGTCTCTGTCCCCTTAAGGCACCATCCCCCAATCTCCAAAGGTTTCCCAGCCTGTATCTGGCAACCTTACCCCCCCCATCCCCCCAGAAATGGCCAGGAAGGATCTCGCTGGCAACCCTATGATGATTTTTGGAATGGCAAAAGCTGGCAAGAAGCTTGGGTTTTTTGTGTGAGCCACCACAGTGCTGCACTTCTACACTATTCCTTGCTGGTTAAGAAAGTCCATGGATAATTTTCTGCTTGGGAGTGCCAAACCCTGAAGCCAACCCAATCATGACTACTGCTTTATACATATGATGCAACTTAACTTCGAAAGTGGCATCAGACTGGGAGGAGGGGAATAGTCCTTGCAGAACAACTTGCCATATCGACTAGAAAACAAAATGGAGTACAAAAAATGCTCTGATCATTTATGCTACCTTCATTTAGGATCGTGTGGGGCCTCATTGGGTTTGCATTATTGGCAAATCAATGCCAGTTTTTTCAATCTTAATCCCGGGAGAGCTGGGCAGCTCTAAATGGAAAAGAATTTCCAACTGAATACAGCAATAAGTTTCAAAGCAAATCTTCATCTTATAGTTTAGTGTCTCAGTTTATAAACTATTGACTGAAAGTAAGGTGGGGGGAGAAGTCCTGGCTGGAAGAATATTGTCAGAATAAGACCTCTTCAGATCATTAATGCAAGCTTTTCGAAATTCTTCCCATGCCTATTGAGGATCAATCCACCATCAAATAGCTCTCTTGAACTTGGCTGATAATTGCAATCCATGGCAGTTTAGTTTCCTCTGTGGTAAGTGTACCGAGATCCTTTACTTCTCAATCCTGTAGGAAGCATGAAATTGTTTGCTTATGAAACGAGGGGTCTGGGGGCAGGAATCCATGACAGCTTGCAAATTGTGTGCGCTACACGGAATTTATTTGAATGCCCCTTTTGCTGCTGTGTTCACTTTTTGTTTCGTCATGTCTCATCTCTAGATACTGGGTTCTGCATCAACCCCAGTTCGTATTTTAATCTCTGTGTTCCTGGCTACCGGGAACTAAACGTTTTCTGCACAGGCATCATGCCAATGCATTTGGCATGAAATTGGAAGTGATATCATGTCAGGGTGACACTAGATCATACCCCAGACTCTAAGGTTAAGCTGTAGAGTTTTGGGTGATTCCTAGAACACTGCAAAGGTGGCACCTCTGGCTTTTGTGCCATAAGTGATATTGGTGCAGTGCAGAATCCCCCCCCCTTCCCCTCTTTGCTCTTATTGGGCAGCGGCAAGAAACGGGGGGGGGGCTATAGTGGAGACTTGGGGCCCTTAATCCTGGCTAACATTCTAGCATCTGCCTCACCCAGTGCAAGTTGAGATACCTGCTTAGTCCTTGCAGAGGAGGAAGGGGGGAAAGGCAAAGGTGATAAGTATTTGCCAAGGTGAACTAAGATGCAAATGATCATCTGAAAACTGAATCCTGATGCCATTTTAAATTTGAATTTGTTTTAAATTTGTTTAATGTCAATTTTATGATATTTGATGTTTTTATATTGTATCTAATACTTAACACCATATTGTAAATCACCCAGAGCATGGAGAAAGTTGGGATGGGGCAATTAATAAGTCACAACAACAACAACATAATAATATAACTATAACTATAACCATAATTAAGACATTATCCAACATCTGAACCGAGCCAATCTATAATGCCACTGGTATATTCAGAGATCTATAACAGAGAAGGTTCAAGTGTTTTTTTTTAAAAAAAATAAAATGAAATAAACTCCTTGTTCGTGAAAATGATTGTGCAAATTATTTCCATGGAAGGGCTCTTCCAACTTCTTAAAGTTTCAGTAACCCCTTATGGTGTCTAGAAGTTTTATTTGCTTGTTCATTTCTAAACTGCTTCACACATTATGGACTTAGCAGATGTACCACAAAATGTGTGAGCTGATCACATCTTCCTCTAGCGTACCCCTGCAGTCTAAAAGTGGCTAATGTTCACACATCTTCCAAGGGACTACTTGGATTTTATAGGATCTTCCATATTGTTTAAATGGTATCTGTTATAGCTTTGACAGATGGCAGAATGTCCTGTCCTGGCACCAGCAAAGAGTTTTCTAAGAACTTGAATGAACTCTGTCCATTTGCTGGAGGGCCAGCATTGTGCTAGAAATGTCTGACATAAGATCTAGCTGGGGAACATCTCCAATCTGGATATCTGAGTGCAAAGCTAAGCCCTTTTTTATCACTCGTTCTCTAAATTAGGAAGGAAAATAACCTCCCATGCAGGAAATATTAGAAAATTGTTTTCCGTTTTCCTTCTGTATTGCCAATTGCCTGCAAGAGTTATGTTTCAAAGAATTTGTTAGGTTTGAAAGCAAATTAACCAGTCATTTGAAGGGCAGTCTTGGTTTTATTTTCCTTGGAATTCGTGTAATTTCATCCTGATAGCCACTTCAGCGGGGTTTTTGAAAAGTGAGGTTATTCGGTGCAGTTGAAAGGACTGAAACACACTTGAGTTTTTAACTCTGTTGTCAGAATATCAGTCTGGAATCCTCATCTCTGTGCATCATTAGTTTATTTTATATGATTATTTTTGCCCTTGGCTGTAATCCAGAGGTTTACAGGGAGTCTGACCCATTGTTGTTCTGCACTGCCAAAAAGTGCACCAAGTACCTCAGCATGGAGGAGAAAAGGCTTGCAGCCTGGGGGCAACCTCTCTGTCAGAAAAAAGGATAGAGGTTTGAGATTGTGCACTGACTACCAGGGTCTGAAAGCAGTATTGATGTCAAACCCCTACCCCTAATCAAAGACCTGTTGGCAGAGGCGTCCCAGGGACAGATCTTTACTAAGCTAGATCTACACGATGCCTATTTCCAAGTGTGCATCCAAGAGGGGGACAAGCATAAACCCGCCTTTAACACACCCTTAGGGCAGTTTGAACTCTTGGTGATGCTGTTCCGCTTAGCCGGGACACCCGGCATATTTATGAACCTAATCAACGAAGTGTTGAACAAACATTTGTTCAAAGGGGTGTTGGTTTATCTTGATGACATTTCAATTTACACAAAAGAGGGGGTGTCACATGTGAAACTGGTGAGGGAGGTACTTGAAGCCCTCTACGCAAACCGCCTTTTGCTAAGCTCTCCAAGTGCAAGCTCCACAAGGAGGAGCTGGACTTCTTTGGGTATCAGATCTCAGGGAAGGGGTTGGGCATGGAGCTGCAGAAAGTCCAGGATGTGGTGGGGTGGAAAAACTACCCCTACCCAATGCCAACTGCAATCATTTTGGGGTTTCACCAATTCTTATTGCCCCTTCATCCCCAACTGCCCAGGTCATTCTCCCTCTAACCGATCTGCTGAAGATGAAGGGGAATGGGCCCTGCTGTATGAAACTGAGTAGCTGGTTGCTATGGTCCCCCAAATGCCAGCAAGCATTTGTCCAACTGAACACACATTCACATTCTCCCCTCTTCTGGAATTTCCCCAAATAACATGGCAAACAAGACAGCGAGTTTGACACCCACCTATACTTCCTGGTGGGCAAGACACTGTTGCTCCTTCTCTTATCTCCTCCTCTGGTTGCCACCACTGCAAGATCAAGGGTAAGGATAATCACCCTTCTCACTGGGTGATTTTGGACCAGTACTTTCATCCTAATCTACCTCACAGGGTTGTTGTGTGGATAAAAAGCATGAGAGGAGAATATTGTAAGCTGCTTTGGTCCCCACTGTGGGGAAGGGTGGGGTATAGATGAAATATATGAATAATAAGTATAGCTGAAGATGGGAGGCAAATGAAAGGTAGGGTGATGAATGGCTGAGAAGGGAGAATGAAGCAGGTAAAGGAGAGAGGATATGAGGGTTGCGAGGAGGAGGGAAAAGGGAACTAATGTGGGGAGAGGGGTACAGGGGAAAGTGAGACACCCCCCATGAATCTTTGAGGGTTCCTACCATGCAAGTGAGCATTGTTTTAATCAATATTGGAACAATATCCCCCGTTTAGTGAAAATGATAAGCATGCCCTTTCTGAACTTACTGAAGGAAATCAAAACAATGATATTTGAAGCGCACCCCACCCCCAAGGCAGCAGGAGCAGGGAGGAAGAGAGAAGAAGTGTACACCAGAAGATAGGTGGTTCCCTGCCTCTCTAAAATTTAAAGGGCTGTTGTGTCACTGGGTAGTAGACATGGCCTGTAGTCTCCAGAGGACAGGTCTACCTCCCATTGAAAACAATGACCCTTTAAAATTCAAAGAGCGGTTGAAGGACTGATGCCCCACGTCCTGACTGTGGGCTGCTTGTTCCTTCTAGCTGCTCCTGCTAGCTTCCTGACATGATTCTCAGTTCTGATATCATTGGGGATGAAACTTCTTACGTTGGGAGCATCAAGGGGGTGCCTTTTGTACTATTGGATATTGCCGATCCAATTTGATACCAGAAATATCAGGAATTTATCACATCAGTGATATCTGATTGCATGTCCTATTGTGTTGTATTTATGCCACTTGGCTTGCCTCTTGGTGGCCAGGGGGAAGTGGCAGAGGGCAAATGTTTGATGTTGGGGAGCAGGTCTGGTATCTTCACCTTCTTCTCCCCAGTGGACAAAACAAGCTTTGATTCTCATCTTCCTTCAAAGGTCATAGCAAAGGTGGATGGAGAAGAGTGGACCAAGGACAGGAGAAGGATGGTTACAGTAGGATTGGGAAACAAACTGGTCTGAATGGTGCTCCCCTTGTAAAAAAACAAAATGGCTGCAAAACTGGACCCAAACTCTCTGTGATAGCTGCCACATTTCTACACCCATAGTGTTGTTATAGGTATTACTGGGGAAGAGATACATGGACAGAATTTGATTTGTACAGCCAACCACTTTGAGCTGGTTTAACTACAGGGAGAAGACAAATAATAATACCTTTCGATTTATTGATCGCTCATCCTGCAGAGCTGCTGGCTCTGAGCGATTTACAGTTACTCAAGTTTTCACATGGGACTAACAATGATTCATAGGGTAAGGGAGGACAACATATAATTCTTTAAATCACACACTTTTGAAGCTGACAGGGATTTTGTTCAGCTGTAAGCTTCAGGCGTGTTCCGGACGACATTCACTTTCGGCTTGGCTGGATGACGTTAGTTCTTCTAGGAGTGCTTTGAGTCGTAGTGCCGCACTGCCACCACCTGGCCGGATTGGCCCATCACAGCCTTCTTAATACCGAAGAGGTCTTTTTTCCAGGCTTCTGAGCTTAAGAGCTGGACCTTCCGTTCGCCGGCTAACACCTCCCCCATGGGGGTTTAGTGAGCCCACCCTCTCTAAGGAGTGGTACCCATTTTATCTACTCACCGAAGCTTTTGAACCACTGGGTGGACGGCGAGCTGGGGACAAGGCTGGTAGCTCACACTAGCACGGGCTAGAACCGACAGCAGCTCTGTTCAGTTCAGACGTTAACCAGAGGATAAATCCTCTGTGCCACTACTCCCCTCACCGCTCCCCAAGCTTTTTGTCTCACTTGGCTTCTGATTCATCCACCTACTCTTATTCTTGCTTGAGACTTGGAGCCACATTGTAAGATGCTCCCATTGTCCACTGAACAGTTGTGACTTCATATTCTATGCATAAGAGTGGGGGGATGTCTTTTTCTGGGTGGGTGTGCAAGGATTCTCTTGTGTCTGCCAATCCTGGTTTCAAAAGCTGTTTGATGTGCAGCAAAAGACACATGGATGGGAGGGGGGAGATAGAGGTCCCAAGTGAAAGGTGAGGCTAGTCCTCGGCTCTGGGTCTTGGCCCAGACTCCTATAGTTTGGTTGCAGTTGCTGTGCAATGTAATTTGAGAGCAATCTAAGAAGATTATATTAACCAGAATCAAGAACTGGTAATTTTAGTTCAGATACAAAAAGAAGAAGAAAAGAAAGCTAATTCATCAACTACACATGGGCTGCGATCACACGGTCTTTTTGTGCCCCTGTCACCGCAGCTCCCTAATGGATTTAAAATGCATGATCAGAAAGTCACATCTGGCCCCCGTCTGGCACTTGTTGCCCTCCCGTAATCAGCCCTCTTCCATCGCAGTTTTCTCAACACCGGGAAAATTAGGTACTTTATGGTTGTTTCCGGCTTCACCCCGCATTTCCGCCTGTCTGGACTGTCTCCTAGTGATTTGAAGCCATTTAGGATGTCTGGACATTTTCCTTGTGCTTTTGCCATTTTTTAAAAAAACCAGTTGGCAATGTGTGCGTGACTGGATCATTGCTCGTGTGTGTCTGCTCTCTCTTGCCTACAGCTTTGCAGCACACAGAGTAGGGAAGGGGTTAATTGACCAAATGGGGGGGGGGTTCAGAGAGGGAGGGAGGGAGGGAGGGGGAGAGAGTCTCAGAACAAAGCCAGTGACTCAAGCTTCACTCCAATTAAAAACACCAGCAGTACACAGGACACAGGATGAAGCTTCTCTACCCCCCCCTTAAATGTTTGAAATGTAAGATTTCTCAAAAACATTGTCCTCACACTGGACTCCATTTCCCAGCAGCCTCCTCCAGCAATCCCATTGGCCACCATCTGCCGCCTTTCTGCCAGTAGTGTAAAGCACTGATCCCTATCAGTGTGTATGCACATGCTTGGAAGACTGATGCTTTTTAAAAAAGCTGCCCAACTGCCCCACTCCCTTGCTTCTGTGACCAAGAGTGGGGCAAATGTGCAGTGAGGAGGGTTAAGGGGGGGTGTCTGTCTGATCAAAACTCTCAGTTTAAAAAAACAAACAAACCCTGGATCAATTAGAACTGGGACCACACTGGGTCAAATTGCCTGTCTGACCAGAACCATATTCTTCCATGGCTTTTTTTTTTTTTTGCCACATGTTGATAGCACAATTTCTTTTTTCAGTTGTTTGACTGGGATGATTTTCAAGCTATCAGTTTGTTAAAAATGCCAGTTAGGTGACAGTTTGAGTCCAAACTATCTTAAGCCTTAGACTAGTAGATTTATTAATAAACAATGTGTGTTTCATTTTCTGTTGCATTAATATTTTACATCTCAAACTGCAGATGCAGCAAGTTTTGTGGCAAATCCTTTCAAGCTAAAATTTAAATGAAATAATGAAGAAGGTATTTGGTTGCTTTTTGAATCCATAAAAAAGCTCAAGGAAGATAATATATTTAGGATTAGTCGAGAAAGTTGGATGAAATACCATATATATATATATATATATGGTATTTCATCCAACTTTCTCGACTAATCCTAAATATGTTATCTTCCATTTACTCATAACACCACTTCACTTGATGTAAAAAATGTTTTATTTACCATGTGACCAACAACAAAAAAAGTTAAGTGGAAGGACTGTCATTTCCAAGGCAGGAGTGGGCTATAGTGGAAAGTATTTTAGAATATTTCCTTTCAGTACAACCAGGACCATATTAAGACACAGTAAGTTCGTAAGTTAAGTCATGCTTAAGGTTGCCAGGTCCCATTGTTGTGGGGGGATTTGGGGGACATTCTGGGGGTGGGTGGGGATGTCATATGACATCCCCAACACAATGACATCACCTGGAAGTGACATCATCACTCCAGGGATGTTGGCAGGGATGTTCTGGCATTTGGGTGAAACTCTATGGATTTTTTGTCCTCAAACCATAGAGTTTGCCCAAATACCAGAGCATCCCTACACAACATCCCCAATGCAATGATGTCACTGCATCAGGGATGACTCATGGTGATGTCCCTGTTTAGGGGTGGGGTTACCCCATAGGCCAGCTGGTCCATGGTGGGGAGAAGCCCCTGAAACCGGGGGATCCCCTGCTCGGACCTGGGGACTGGCAAACCTAGCCATGCTTAAGTGGCCCAATATAATCAAGAAATGGCCATTTGTGGCCTGCAGCTGATCTTGCATGCATATCCATCCTGACTGCAACTATATCAGTGTCAAACATCTCCCTGATAGCCAGCCGGACTGAATGAATGACCATCCTGATAATGAAAACTCCTTGGAAGAGGAACACCCAGCTGAGACAGAGCCCATCAATCTTTAAGGGCAGGAGATGTAGGCTCTTGACAACATACCAGCTGTAGCCGATCTGCCCTCTCCTCCAGCTGCAAGCAGTTTACCTGCATCCAGACCAGATGTGGAGGCGAGGGAAGAGGCAGGGCCCAGTGTTTATCTAACACCTCTTGAGCACCAGCGCCGTTAGTGGAGACCAGATCTGAGAGCCTGTCTCAGTGAGTGTCTGATGAATCACAGGTACCTATCACTGGATGAGTACTTGCAGGGATGTGTGCTGCAATTAGCAGCTAAACAGCCCATGGAGAGCCAGCTATAAATCCAGGCAGGGGGAAGCTGCTAATTGTGGATGCAACTTGTACTATGGCTGTATAACCACCAACTTTGTCTCCTGAATCTCTGACTGGAGCCTCTGCTGCCCTGAACCTGGACTGGATGCCAGACTACATGACTTCTGGACACCCGAAACTTGGTCTACCTTACAACTCCCCTTTCTGGATGCCTGAACCTTGGACTGTCTCTTAACCATTCTTCTGCCCGAACCCTTGCTGTGAGTGACTACCTAGTGCTTTTTGCCTCGTTTGTTCTGTGGAACTTCCATGTGCTCCTGCACCAGACCCACCAGGGCTAGTACAGGCAGAAAGAAATACAGGGTTTGAGCCAGCCAGCTTTTCCACTGCTGAGAAGGGAGGAGAAGGTCTCCTTTGGCCACCAAAAAGACTATGCTGGGACCTGCATAGGCAAAAGCCAAGCATGACTGAGTCTATTAGAAGGAGGGGAATTGGGGTGAGATTCAGTGGAATACCTGGCTGGATCCAACCCATAAGACTTTTCTGTTAGCCAAATTGCTATATTTTTTAAACAAATGGTTGGGGAATTATGATATTAATATGCAATTGGCATAACTATAGGATCAGTCTGGTGTAGTGGTTAAGTGTGTGGTCTCTAATCTGGGAGAACCGGGTTTGATTCCCAAACCCTCCACTTACACCTGCTGGATTACCTTGGGCAAGCCGTAGTTCTGGCACAGCTGTTCTTAAAAAAGAGCAGTTTCTGTCAGAGCTCTCTCAGCCCCACCTACCTCACAGGGTGTCTGTTGTGGGGAGGGGAAGGGAAAGGAGTTTGTAAGCTGCTCTGAAACTCCTTTGAGTAGTGAAGGGCGGGGTAGAAATCCAATCTCTTCTTCTCTTCTCTTCATCATGACCTTTAGATACCAGAGTCCCACTTTATCCAAGAGCCAGAAATAGATGCAGAGACTAGATCTTAAGAATCACTGGTTTCTTTTACTGAAGGAATATCCACACGGACACAAATATAAAATCAAGCAATCAAAAACACACAATAGAGAGCTAGGGAATTAAGGTAGAAAAATATAGACATTTACATTAGCCGCTATTTTGTTGAGCGGTGATATGTACCTGTCCAGACGCAGTGAGTAGAGTCTGGAGTGAAAAATAGAATGGCACTAAGGAAAGGGATCATGTTCTGACTGGCAGAGCACGTGGAAAGTTCCAAACAGTGCTACGATGGAAATTATAAGGCAGGGCAAGTTTGGGGTCGGGGGAGAAGAAGCAGAGAGAAGAAAGAGCAATGGGGTGGCTCTCTCTCCTTTTATACCCTAAACTGACTCAACGTCGATGTTTCCTCTGTCACGTAGTCCTTCAGGAAATCCTGGAAAAATCCAGATGGGTCATGAGAATGGGATTAACAGTTGGGCAACAGAGATGCTGTTTCTCTAAGTGACATCCCTCAGAGAGAAAGGTCGACTAAAGGAGAGGAAGGATTAACAGTCTGGCAGCACTGTCAGTAGTTGATTCAACAACCAGATGTTTCAACAGCGGCATCATCCGGGTGGGTGGCTGGCAGATGGACTTGCTTCCTAATTCCATCACGGAAGGAGCTTCTTTTGTTTAGGTTGAGGCTGCACAGGTGCTTCTCCTGAGGAGGTCAAAATGCAAGAGGTGGGTGTGTGTGAGTGTGAGGATTCCTGCGTGCTGGAGGAGAGAGCTTTCCATGGCATCTGGGCAGGGATATTCCTTGTTCTTGTCGCTCAGTATGGCTTCTCTTCTGGAACTGCTGCTGGATCTCTGTCTTAGCGGGATCCAGGAGGCTGGTCTGCCTTATGGCATCTGGCTGCAGTGATGCAGGAGGGGAAGACATCAGGTCTTCCATGGGTCCACATTTGGTTAGGCACGTTGCTTCAGAACAAGGTTCCCCTCTTCTGGGCACATGCCTGTGGTCCAGTAGGTCGGCACTTTCACATGGCTACCATTCAGTCCATTTCTCTGGCACACTATTTGCATAGTCCAGCTTTATAGTCATAGTCCATAGTCTTTATAAATACTGTATAAGGCGGCAGCATGGCAACACTTCAACATCTATATAGCTCTTAGATATATAGCCAGTTACTGTTAGGGTGGAGGGCTCAAGTGCAAGAGACATGAGACAGTTTCAACCCATCCATAGGAAGTCCTGGTATCCATTTGAGGGACTCCCTGCATCCATTCCATTTTAGGAAATGCAGCGTTCTCCCCCTCACTTTCCCTAAGGAAGATTATTCATTTTATAAGTAGTTTGGAGGATATTCCTTCTAATTCCTCTCATGTTTACTTTAAAAAAAAATCTTTTCCTGTTTGAATTTTTTTTTGAAACCCCCAAAGGGATATTTTTTTTTAAATTTTGCATTAAACTACAAACTACAAAGAAAATTTGGAAGGGAAGCTACAGCTAGGGATAAAGGAAAGATGACCACACTAAACTAACAACCCAAGAGGAGGGGATCTTATTTCTGTTAGTGTAAATGTTAGTACCACAAGTGTTAGTATCACAATATACTTGTAGAGTTCCTGCTCATCTTCCACGTTTCTATGTTATTATGTTAGTTGTTATGAGAGGACTTTCTGCTCATCTTCGTGTTCTTTGCTTCAAAAGGCCAGTTTCTCAGTCCTTCTGCCTTTACTTCGGCTTTCTGTCTCTAAAATTGTAAACAACTTTGGCAGGTCCAGCACCTGTTTCTGTAGCAGAGTCTTCTTCCATTCCAGAGGCAGCAGAGTCACTGGATTTCATTTCTTCCTCCTTAGACTCTTCCTGTGTTCCATGCTGACGCCACAAAAACTCTTTAGCCTTGAAAATGGAGTCTATCTTCTCTCTTTTATCGTTGATCTTAAAGATGACACCTTCCGGGATCACCCACCTGTACATTATTCCATTAGTTTGAAGAAAAGCAATAAAATCTTTATAATTTTTCCTCTTTTGCCAAATTTCAAATGGAATGCTTTTAGCGTCTTGATCATTACATTTCCCATTTTCAGTGGAGTTGCTGATGTTGCTTTTAGAATAGTGTCTCTGGTCTGTCTTCTTGAAAAACTGACCACAATTTCTCCAGGTAGGCTATTTTTTTTAATATATTTGGAGTATGCCCTATAGGCCACCTCCATGTCTTTTATTAGTTCCTCCACTGTAGAGCGATGATCTCACTAAGCAAACTCCTCAGGTCCTCTTTCACTGCTTCAGGAACTCCCTGGAACCTGAGAATCATATTGGCTTTTTCCATCTGTAGTTGCAGTACATGGTTTTCTTGAAGATTTTGCTTTGTTTCCACCTCCCAGTCTTTTCTTCAACTTCTTACTTGTCCATCTCGTGTCCATCTCTTGAATCTTCTCATTAGCCTGCTCCACTTTCTTTTCCATTTCATTCAGCTGGAGCTGTTGACAGGAGCTGTTGAGATGCAAAGTTAGATAAGCATATGGAGCAGAGGTCCATCAGTGGCTATTAGCCACAAGGTATAGATAGGGACTCTGGGGCAAGTGATGCTCTGTCTTCTTGGTGCTTGGGGGGGGGTCAACAGTGGGAGGGCTTCTAATGTCCTGGCCCCACTGGTGGACCTCCTGACGACACTGGTATTTCTGGCCACTGTGTGATACAGAGTGTTGGGCTGGATGGGCCTTTGGTCTGATCCAACATTGGTGTCTCTTATGTTCTTATGTTCTTAAAGTTCTTATCCATCACAGTCAGTTGCTGGTTAATACCATCGAGTTGTTCCATCACCGGCTTAAGCATATCCGCTAGTAGTTTAATGACGTCTGCACCCTCTTCCGGTTTGGGACTCTGACTGCCTGGTGGTTTCATTTTTAACTTTGCACGCTGGGCCGCCATTTTTTCTGATTTGTTTACATTTCTCACTGCTTTCTCCCGACTTGAGAAACTCGCTCATGATGTAAATAAATCAAGTAAGTCTCTCACAACACACACGCTGCTTTCCTCCCCTCTTTCCCACTTCGCGTCATTTATCGGTTATTTGCATAAGAGGCATCCCTCTTTGCATACGCTTCTTCCCGCATGGGGGAGGGGGGGAATCTGCTTTGTTTAAAAGTCCATTTTATTCAGAACTTATGTTCATTGTCGGTCAGATTCTCTGACCACACTGCGTTTTAGCGATCTTCCACTCGATCTCCGGTGCTTGTCCCAGTCAAACCAGCCTGTGCCTGAAGGCCACACAGCGACTGGACCGTCAGGGCAGAGAGGAGCCTCGATTCTCCAGCATTACACCATCGAAGAGGCTGCCCCTCAAAAGCCCTCTAGCCTGGAGCCTATCACAAAGGCTCCGCAGGGGTGTAACTTGAGGTTACACCCCTCCAGGCTGCTGGTGTGCGATTCGCCCTCCCACGGCTCGGGGAGAGCGACTGCCATCGCTACTTTATAAACCGGAAGTTCCTGATTTTTTTTTTCCTGATTGAAATGCTTTGAGTATTACTGTGAATGAACTTTTAGTGCTCTTTCAAATGCATTTGTGAGATCCAGGAGACTAGCCACACCCAGCTTCAAGGAATTCTTTTAAAATATATGGCCACAAGGCCAAGGCACTTACAAACTGATCTCAGCAAGATGTACTTGGTGCCGCCCTTTTTAAAAAAGGATATTCCAAACCACTCTGCAAACTGAGAGACAGCAACTGCCTTATTATTTTTTAGAACACCATTACTGTGCATGATTCTCTACAGCGTACCAGAAGCAAGAGGATGGCTTCCTGTCCTGATGAGTGTACAGTTTATTTACTTGGATATTTATGCTGGGGTGAGCGACTCAGCACGCCTGGACATTGGGGGGTGCTACATCACTCTAAGACTGTGAAGGTGTTATCTCCTTGAGTGGGATGCCTCTCCTTAGTCTTAACCCAGCAGCTGTCCTCTGACCCCTTCTCACTTTGTCCTCTCACTGTCTTCACATGGCCGTCCATGGAGACACACATCTCTGCAGGTCTCCCCTGTTGATACAATGCCCTCATACTCTCACACACGTGATGCTGGACAAGGTGGCCATTTATGATAAGGAAATTATTCTTTACATTAGGCTTCTTTCTCTTCTTTTGACTACAATGTGAATGTGAACTGGATTGACCTGAATAAATGTAAGTTTACTTTTTTTTTTTTGCAATATACTTCTTGGGAAATGTATTTACTGCACTCAGTATCACACTTCTATGACTGGGCAAAAATTCTGCTATATTAACCAAATATCCCAAGAATTTATACCCCACTTTCCTTCTCACCAGGGCCCCAAAGCAGTTTACAACGCCACGATCCCCTCCTCCACTGTATCCTCACAACAACGACCCTGTTGGTTATGTCAGTGAGGCTGAGAGTGAATGAGTGGCCCAAGGTCACCCAATGAGCTTCCATGGAAGAGTAGAGATGTGAACCTTGGTTTCCAAAACCCTAGTCTGACACTCTAAACTAATAGCAAGGGAGAGAGGTGCTTGAGGTTTTGCATGGTGCTACTGGCTATCAGTGAAACCTGAGTTCAAGTCCCTTCCAAACTATGAAGGTTACTCAATGAGCTCATGGCATTAGTTTTCTCTTGACCTAATGTAGCTTCCAGGATCAAATGGAAAGGACCTCTGCCCTGAGCTACCTGAAAGAAGCGAGTGATAAAAATAGGTAACAAAGAAAATGGAAGAATAGTTGAAGCACATAATGAGTGTATGAATTAAAGCAACTACATATCCAGCCATCTGTGCATGGAAGACAATATGAGTTTTCCTCTCCATTATTTTTATTATTATTATTTTTATTAGTTTTTCAAACAGTACAGCTATAAATAGTAGTGCACATAAAGTCTTCAAAAACGATGGAATGTATAGCGCCATTGTAAGCACACAAGCATGCTTAAACAAGGTATAAAGAGCAGACTTAATCCAATAACAGGTAAACTGGAATGCAAGTGATAACTGTGTATATTGTGTTAGAGCCAGTTTGGTGTAGTGATTAAGTGTGCGGACTCTAATCTGGGAGAACCGGGTTTGATTCCCCACTCCTCCACTTGCACCTGTTGTGGGGAGGGGAAGGGAAAGGAGTTTGTAAGCCACTCTGAGACACCTTTGGGTAGTGAAGGGTGGGGTATAAATCCAATCTCTTCTCTTCTTCTTCTTCTTCTAGTGTACATGAGGTGAAAGTTCTCAACATTAACCAGTGAATCCATGGCTAGACACCATATAAACTAAGCTGATAAGAAAAGAAAGGACAAGTTCGTATGTTAAGAGTGTAGTAAGGTTAGATGTCAGATCGTGTGGCTGGCAGTCATTCGTTAGCACATAGGCCAGAAATGGGAACCATTTTTCCATGAAGTTAGATCCCTTTGGGTAGATTCCTGACTCCTCGCCATTCTTGAAGTTCCTTCCAGTCTATTTTCCAGCTTCAGTGTGCACAAATATGTACCCTTAAAAAAAAACTCTTGGCTTTCCAATAGCACGCAGTGAAGGAGGAAAATATTCACATTACCCTGGTCACAAAACATGATGGTGGCACGAATTGATGGGAGTGTGTGGTATATGCACTCTTCTCTTATGGGTGGTTGACCATAACACACTGAAAAGGAACAATGTAGTATTTTGTGTGAGTGTGTATGTGGAATGGAGGGAGGGAGGGAAGGAGAGTTGTTTTTGGGTTTTGCTGGCCAGTCCCGGTACTTTGTTTCTTACTGGATTCTCTTGCTTATGCTTGAAATTCCACTACCATCATATTCATCCAAAGCCAAATATCTTATTTTCTGCCTCCCTCTTATAAGCAAGCATCAAATTAGACGGGAATATAATTTTTGTTTTGGGTTCTGTCATGACTACAACTTCAGCAGAATATGTTATTATTGAGCTGTTTCCCCCTAAACACTGTCTTAAAAACATGGAACACCCTGGTGCCTAAATTACTAGAGTTGATAATCACTTAATTAGAAGATCCAAGGGAAACATTCCCATATTCAGTCCTTGAACAAGCTGGTCCAATTTTCAGTCCAAGCAGGTATCAAAATCAATTCAGAAAATCCCCGTACAGCCCATCTGGGTATAGGTGCCTACTGTGAGATTGTCATGGTTGCTCTGGTAATGCTGAAAGTGCTAGCTGAGAAAAATCTGCTCAGATCAAATTCAACAATGCAGAGAAACCTGACAGAATGGTCATATTGTAGAATCACATCTCCCTTTCCATAGCTACAGTACATTCTACAAAATAGCAGAAATGAGGTCCTCCCGCATCAGTGAGCTAGTTTGGTGTAGTGGTTAGGAGCGCGGACTCTAATCTGGGAGAACTAGGTTTGATTTCCCACTCCTTCACATGCAGCAGCTGGTGTGACCTTGGGTCAGCTACAAGTTCTTTCAGATCTGTTCTCTCAAGGGCAGTTCGAGAGAGAGCTCTCTCAGCCCCACCAACCTCACAGGGTGTCTGTTGTGGGGAGGGGAGGGGAAGGGAAAGGAAATTGCAACCCGCTCTGAGACTGCTTCGGGTAGTGAAGGGAGGGGTATAAATCTTCTTCTCCTCCTCCTCCTCCTTCTCCTCCTCTTCTTCTTCTCCCTTCTCCCTTCTCCCTTCTCCCCCTTCTTCTTCTTCTTCTCCTCTTCTTCTTCTCCCTTCTCCCTTCTCCCCCCTTCTTCTCCTCCTCCTCCTCCTCCTCCTCCTCCTCCCCCTTCTCCTCACCCTTCTCCCTCCATTATTTTGGGGAAAATCCTTAAGCTTGTCTCTGCTCACCCACACCTAGGGTTCCCAGCTCTGGGTTGGGAAATACCTGTAATGGGGGTGGAGTCTGGGGAGGGCGGAGTTTGGGGAAGGGAGGGACTTGAGCAGGGTATAATGCCATAAACTGCATCCTCCAAAGGAGACATATACTACAGGAGAAGTGATCTGGGTCATCAGGAGATCAATGGTAAGAGTGGTAGATCTCCAAGTTCCACCCAGAGGCTGGCAACCCTACCCACACATCTGCCTTTACTGACCAGCAAAGGAAAGGGGTGGGAACCCTGTCAGGGCTGGAGTCTGACTATTGTTCAGATAGAGTTGCTCAGATTGAGTTGCCCAGCCAGAATTGGAACTTTTGTTAGCTCTAGGTCAACTGATACTTCTTAAGATGTTGGCTTCAGTTCCACCACTCCACATGATCAGACAGTGGCATTGGAGCTGAAAGCAGGCCTGCAGCTTCTTCATCCAGCAAGCTGTCATAGTGGCATACAAATTAATATGTCTGGGTCTTCCTTCTAGAATCCTTGGTTTAAGACATATTATGCATTCGACTGTTTACAGCAGAGGCTGCACAATCTAGCTAGAAGTAATTTTTTTTTTCACACTGCCCTCAGGTGTGAGCCGTGATACTTCTGATCTCATTTGCCACAGGTATTATTTAGCTGTAGGTCCTATCTTCGGGTCTTCCCTTGTCCCTGCAAAAATACAAATATGTACGATTTCTTAAACTACGGCATGCACTTTCGTATTGCTGCTTTTTAAAAAAGCCCTGAGATTTAGAGATGCCTCGATGCACATGTGCTTGTGAAGTGTTGTCCAGTCGCAGGTGACTTATGGAGACCCTGTAGGGTTTTCAAAACAAGAGACAGTGAACAGAAGTGGTTTGCCATTGCTTGCCTCTATGTAGTGACCTTGGACTTCCACGGTGGCCTCCCATCCAAGTACTAACCAGGGCTGACCCTGCTTAGCAGCTGAGATATGACAAGATTGGGCTGACCATGGAAACTGTAGATTGACTTTATAGGCTTAAAAGAGTGTAACTGTGGATTTGTTGTTGTTCAGTTGCACAGTTGAGTCTGACTCTTTGCGACCCCATGGACAAGATCACGCCAGGCCTTCCAGTCTTCCACCGTCCTCTGAAGTTTGCTCAATTTCATGTTCGTTGCATCTATGACACTGTCTAACCATCTCATCCTTTGCCATCCCCGTCTTCTTTGACCTTCAATCTTTCCCAGCGTCAGGGTCTTCTCCAGTGAGTGCTCCCTTCTCATTTGGTGGCCAAAGTATTTGAGCTTCAGCTTCATTATCTGGCCTTCCAGGGAACAGTCAGGGTTGATTTCTTTTAGGATTGACTGGTTTGATCTTCTTGCAGTCCAAGGGACTCTCAAGAGTCTTCTCCAGCACCATAGTTCAAAAGAATCTATTCTTTAGCGCTCGGCCTTCCTTATAGTCCAACTCTCGCAGCCATACATGACTACTGGGAATACCATTGCTTTGACCATGCAGACTTTTGTTGGCAGGGTGATGTCTCTACTTTTTATCATGCTGTTTAGGTTCGCCATCGCTTTCCTCCCAAGGAGCAGGTGTATTTTAATTTCATGGCTGCTGTCACAGTCTGTGGTGATCTGGGATCCCAGGAACATGAAGTCTGTCACTACTTCAACGACTTCCCTTTCTATTTGCCAAGGAGTGATGGGGTCGGATGCCATGATCTTAGTTTTTT
Source organism: Gekko japonicus (assembly GCF_001447785.1). NCBI lineage: Eukaryota > Metazoa > Chordata > Lepidosauria > Squamata > Gekkonidae > Gekko > Gekko japonicus. The sequence continues at coordinate 760,597 of NW_015168061.1, forward strand.
TGAAGTTGAGCTTCAAGCCCACTTTTGCGCTCTCCTCTTTTACCCTGAACAAGAGGCTCTTTAGGTCCTCTTCACTTTCAGCCATTACAGTGGTATCTTCTGCATATCTGAGGTTGTTGATCTTTTCCCCAGCAATCTTAATTCCCGCTTGTGAGTCATCCAGGCCAACTGTGGATAGGATTGACTTAATAATCTGCCTTGGGTCTCAGTGAGAAAAGCAGAATATATACGAAGTGAAAGGAAGGAAGGAATCACCCAACTTAAACACCTGGTTCCGTAAATTTTTACCATGGTTCTCTGTTGCTGTACCAGCTTGTCTTCTCTGCGCCTCGCTCCACACTCTCCTTTCTCTGCATCCGATCTATTACCTGGTGGTGGAAAGTGTCATCAAATCGCAGCTGACTTACGGTGACCCTGTAGGCTTTTCAAAGCAAGAGGTCATTGTCTCCCTCTATGTAGGAACCTTGGACTTTCTGGGGGGGATCTCCCATCCAAGTACTAAGCAGGGTCAGCCTGCTTAGCTTATGAGATCTGATGAGATCGGACTATTCTGGGCTATCCTGGTCAGGGTGTAGATCACCCCCCGTAGCTAAGACGTTTGGGGGGAGGGGGCCAGGGGGGCAACAGATCAGGGTGTCATGGTATCCACCAAGGCACAATATAAACATCCGAACATAAATATATTTGCTTTAATTAAAAACAACAACCACCACAACACGCCAGTAGCAGCCGCGGTGGTGAATTATCCGCCTGCCTGGAAACTTTCAAGCCTCCCCCCCCCCATCTGAGGTGAGAAAGACTGGTGGGTTGGCGGGAGGGGTTGTCTGTTGAGGTCCAGTGATGGCAGGGCTCGCCCACTCAGCCCTCCTCGAGCTTTCCCCCAGAACTGTTTTGTTGAGAGCGTCAGGTGCTTCCAGTCACCGGCAGGCTGAAAGGGTTACAAATCGGGCTGTGGAGCCGGCGGGCAGTGGAGAAACTTCCACCCCAGACCGGGGAATTGGGGGGGGGGGGTGCCCGGTGGCAGATCCGCACGCCCAGGAGGAGGAGGAGCCCTCCCGCCTTCCCCAGAGAGACCAGCCAGCATCCCCCCCGGGGAGGGGGATAGGGAGCAAAAGAGTGGTGCGGCTGGCAAGCCAAGGGGCAGGCGGTCGGGGAGGAGGCGCTTCCCAGCAGCCTCGTTGTAGGGAACGGATGAGCCGCCTCGACGGCTGTTGGGCTGAGGGCAGCAATGGGGGGGAGGGAGAGGGAGCCGAGGATGGGGCCCATAAAAACCACGAGGGGGGCAGGCCCCATGGGCCCCACGTTAGCTATGGGCCTGGCATAGATACACCTACCCTTTAAGAAACTGTGCTAGTCTTTTTTGCTTCCCTCAGTTCATTAGATTTTGTCACCTAGGCATGAATCTCCATGTTCACCTTGAAGTTTTATTTTACATAGAATCCGTTGGCACCAACCCACTCCCCCTTTAATCTTTTGCAACTCAATATGATTCTGCTGTTTTAATTTGGAATGGAATTGGGTGGCAACAATTAAACAGCCTGCTCTCCATCTGTTTGGACAAGTAAATCAGTTTTAGAGAGTGGGGGAGCAAAATGCTCTCTTCATCCACAATTGGAAATGCGTATTCAAGTGCCTCTTTCTCCTGTGATGCCTGGGACAGAAGCTGTTCATGTCCCGCCGTCAGGTTTGGCACCAATCATATAAAATGCCAACAATACTAGATCAAATTAGCAGACTTGGGGATTGCCCCATTAAAGGAAGAAGAAGAAGAAGAGAAGAAATTGGATTTATACCCCACCCTTCACTACCCAAAGGTGTCTCAGAGCGGCTTACAAACTCCTTTCCCTTCCCCTCCCCACAACAGACACCCTGTGAGGTAGGTGGGGCTGGGAGAGCTCTTGACAGAAACTGCTCTTTTTCAAGAACAGCTCTTATCAGAATTACAGCTTGCCCAAGGTCATCCAGCCAAGTGCAAGTGGAGGAGTGGGGAATCAAACCTGGTTTCCCCAGATTAGAGTCCGCGCACTTAACCACTACACCAAACTGGCTCTAAAGTTAGCAACTGGAAACAGTACAAGTAGATGAATCCAATTCGTGCCCATCCCCACCTGGTACTGAACTATGTGGACTGATAGTCTGACTTGGTATCATGTAGCTAGCAAACACTTCAGCACACACTGTTCAGCAAACCACTTTGGTGTAGAGAGCCAGTTTGGTGTTTTTTGAGGATCACGGAATCGCAGGGAAAATCAGGCAAATCCGTGGGTCAAAATGCGGCCACACGGCTTCGAGTGGGAAATTGACCAATAGAAGCGGGGCAAAGGGAGGCGTGACCGTGGCGCAGCTCTTGTGTGAAATCAGTCATAGTATTTGCGTGAACTTGCCTTTTAAATTTGGTGGAAAATGGGTGGCTGGGTAGCAGAATTTGTCCCAAATATATTTTAAGCATTATCTCAGCTTGTTATCTTCCTTAAACACTGGCGTGTGTTCAGATTTTGTTTAATTCCAGTTCTAGAGTTGAAACTATTTCCAAGTGCATAAATGTATTTTGTAAAAACTGACCTGGTTATGTCAGGGAGGAAGAACACACATTAGCTAACTATTCCATATGTTTTTTGTCTGTTATTTTACATCAGCACCCTGTGTGTACCAAAACAACTGTCTTGTGGTGAAGGCATTATTAGTTCCACAAAGATGAAGAGATGTCACATTAGCTTTTTAAATGTTTCTATTTTAAAAAAAATAGATGTGAACAGGAGGAAGGAAGTGAAACAACTTGTTTTCTTAAAAATATGCTTTTCATTTCTCCTTGTTAGTGTTGAAAGATCTATTTTTGCTTATTAAACCAATTACAGATTACAGGGCGAAATATGTTCTATAATATTTTGTGGATAAAGCAGCCATGTTTTTTTTAAAGAATATTAATATATCACATGGCATTTTATTAAGAACGTAAGAAGAGCCCTGCCGGTTCAGAACTGCGGTCCATCTAGTCCAGCATCTTGTTTTACATAGGCTGATTTCGCACTAGAGCTGCCTTGCAATTGCACCGCCGTTTGCCCCGATACTATTTGTCAATTTCACACCCGAAGCTGCGGGGCTGCATTTTGACTCGCGGCTTCGCCCGGTTTCCCCCGCAGTTTCGTGATCCTGTTTTTTGAGGATCACGAAACTGCGGAGGAAATTGGGCGAAGCCGCGGGTCAAATGCAGCCCCGCAGCTTCGGGTGGGAAATTGACCAATCACATTGGGGCAAATGGCGGCACAACCGCGAGGCAGCTCTAGTGCGAAATCAGCCATAGTGAACAGCCAGTTGCTCTGTGGGCCAACAAATGGTGCATAAAAGAGAAAGTCTTCTCCTGATGTTTCCTCTTAGCACTGATATTTAGAGGTTTACTACCTTTGGATATGGAAGTCCCCTTTTGTCACCACAGCTAGTAACCATTGATGGATCTTTCCTCCATGAATCTGTCTAACCCCCTTTTAAAGCCACCTGTGCTCACAGCCATCACTTCATCCACTGGCAGTGAACTCCTCATTTTAAATCAATATACACCAGGGGTGGCCAAACCGTGGCTCGGGAGCCACATGCAGCTCTTTCACACATATTGTGTGGCTCCCGGCAGGGGGGCTGGGGAAGTGAATCGGTCTTCCCTTCCCCAGCCAGTGTTCCCCTCCTGGGGTAGGCTTGAAGTGGGGGGGCAGAGAAAGAAAGCAACTTTAACTTTAAATGGATTCTCAAAGCACCCCCTTCCCAGCAGTCGGCTTGGAGAAGACATTTGTCTCTTTAAATCCCTTCTCCAAGCCAACCCAGCTGGCATGGGGGCATGGAGGATGCATTTAAAGTTAAAGTTGCTTTCTCTCCCCCTCCCTCTCTCCCCCATCCATTTGCTTTCTTTCCTCCTTCCTTCATAAGAACATAAGAGAAGCCAATGTTGGATCAGGCCAGTGGCCCATCCAGTCCAACACTCTGTGTCACACAGTGGCCAAAAATACCAGGTGCCACCAGGAGGTCCAGTAGTGGGGCCAGGACACTAGGAGCCCTCCCACTATTGGACCCCGCAAGTTCCAAGAATACAGAGCATCACTTGCTCTGGAGTCCCTATCTATACCTTGTGGCTAATAGCCACTGACGGACCTCTGCTCCATATGCTTATCTAATTCTCTCTTGAAGTTTTCGGAGAAGACATTTGTTTCTTTAATTTAATATGCAAATTTGCATATTTTTTCAATAAAAACACATGTGTCCATGTCTTGTGGCTCTCAAGCATCTGATGCTTAATCTATGTGGTTCTTATGTTAAGCAAGACCCCTGATCTACACTGGTCATTTAACCTCACTCTCAAATTCTTTTAAAAGAGAAGAAACTTCACCCAGTAGAGCACAGGTCACTGTTAAATTGAAACAACCTGGTGAGCCCATGCCATTTTTATACTTGGTCTCAGAATCTCTGGGGCACTCTGGAAATGTGGTCTTCAGATCAGTGTTCAATTTGCTAGAGGTAAGTGGATAGGAAGGACTGGTTGATGAGGATTTGGTGTCTTGAGAATTTTGTTGCAGACATGCATTTTTGAACTCCCTTGACTGAAGGCTACCACCTGGAGGTTTCCTACTATCTCAATTGAGCTCCAGATCACCAAGATCTGTTCCCCTGGAGTAAATGGCTGTTTTGGAAAGTAGACTGGATGACACTATACACTGCTGAGATGCCTCCCCTCAACAAACCCTGCCCTCTCCAGGATCCCCTCCCCCCAATCTCAAGGTATTTCCCAATCCAGAGCTGGCAACCCTACCTTGACTGCATGTGAGGTGGGTTCCTGATAGGATCACCACCAGGGCTATTTTTGGGCAGGAATGCACAGGAACAGAGTTCCGGCTGGCTTCAGAGTTGGCCACGCCCACTACAACCAAAACCTCTCTGTGCGTGGCTAAAGAGGGAAGGCCTGGAGAGCTACCCCCTGGAGATTAAATGCCTCCCCGTGCCTTCCCCGGCCTGTTTGCCTTCCCTTTCCTTCATGGGGAGGCTTGCCTGGGCAAGCCAAGGGAAGGCATGGGGTGTGTGGCCTAATACGCTAAAGAGCTGCACCACCAGGGGTGTGGCCTAATATGCTATTGAGTTTCTGCTGTTGGGCGTGGCCTATTATACTAATGAACTCCTGCTGGGCTTTTTCTACAAAAAAAGCCCTGATCACCACAATGTTCTCTAGGAAAGGTTATCCTGAGCCCAGTACTGTTCTGAAAAGCCTTCCAGCTCTGCACTCCATAACATAAGAGAAGCCAACACTCTGTCACACAGTGGCCAAAAATACCAGGTGCCATCAGGAGGTCCAGCAGTGGGGCCAGGACACAAGAAGCCCTTCCACTGTTGCCCCCCCCCAGCACAAAGAATACAGTACATCACCTGCCCCAACCTGTGAGTTCCTATCTATACCTTGTGGCTAATAGCCACTGATGGACCTCTGTTCCATATGTTTATCCAGTTCCTTCTTAAAGCTGTCCATGCTTGTAGCCACCACCACCACCTCCTGTGGCAGTGAATTTCATGTGTTAATCACTGTTTGGGTGAAGAAGTACTTCCTTTTATCTGTTCTAACCCGACCGCTCAGCAATTTCATGGAGTGCCCACGAGTTCTTGTATTGTGAGAAAGGGAGAAAAGTACCTCTTTCTCGACCTGCTCTATCCCATGCATAATCTTATAAACCTCGATCATGTCACCCCTCAGCCATTGTTTCTCCAAGCTAACTTGGTTTGTGGAGCTTTCAACGGCATTTGTCCAGTTCATTTTTTTAAAATTATCTACCTCTCTCCTCATTTGAAAGTACAGGCGATATATGAAAGCAGTAGACTGCTATAACAAGACCAATGCTGACCCACATCAATGAGGCAGCCTGGGCTGGTTACTCCATAAAGGCAAACACTAAATAATCTCATTTACCAGAGAGCAGGCTATGAACTGGCCAACGGGTATAAAGTACAGAATTGCTCATCATTCATCTTCCCTTTATACCACCGCTGTTTAGATGGCTCATATAGATCACCCTGCCAGCTTTGTTGTGTCTGGGCAGTCAGTGGCATCTATTCAAGATCACAAGACCAGCAAGGTTCACAGATGGACTTCAAATGTGCACAAAGACATGAAGTAGCCTCAGCTAAAGACAATCTCAAACTGATCTCCCCTCCCCCGTTTTCCATGTCCCCCTTTTAAGATTACAGATGGGATCGGAACCAGACGGGGGAGAGCGAGAGCCACAAGGAGTCCAAGCGTGCCGGGGGGGGGGGGGAAACAGTTGTACCATGCAGATACCTCAGATGTATCAGAATAAATTCAGAACCACACACCAAATGATCCGCTGCCTGATTATAACCATCAAACAGGATGGGAGCTGAATCAGCAGGTGTTTGGACGTAATTGGGTGGGTTCCAAAACTGAGAATTGATCCTTTTGCTTAGTTTACAGAAGCCAGAGAGAGGAGAGGCTACTGTCTGGACGATGTCTGGAGAGAAGATGAAAAGGAAAAGCTTTCTTCATCTCAGATACATGAGTTAAAAGGGAAAATCCATAGGTCAATCCATAGAGGTGAATTCATGGGCATGTATATTTCATTGTTCAAATGTTGGAAATATGTATTTCTCTCCAATGGGGACCAAAGCAGCCTGCTATACAGCTTCCCCCTCTGCCATTTTACCAATGCAGCAGTAATCTGGTGAGGTAGTTTAGGCTGAGAGCCAGTTCGGTGTAGTGGTTAAGAGTGGTGGACTCTAAACTGGAGAACGGGGTTTGATTCCCCACTCCTCCACATGAAGGCTGACGGATGACCTTGGATCAGTCAAAGTTCTCTCAGAGCTCTCTCAGCCTCACCTACCCCCTAGGGTGTCTGTTGTGGGGAGAGGAAGGGAAGGAAAGTCACTTTGAGACTCCTTTGGGAAGTGAAACCGACTCTTCTTGTTGTTCTTCTAGGGTCCGTGATAGGCCGAGGTCATTCCACAACTTTGGACTTTTCTGATGGTTGTAGTAGTTCAGTTCTTTGGGCCTGGTTGTAGGGGAGAGGGGAGGCCAAGGTTCATTGGAAGTTGTGGTTGCTGAAGTGTGTGTGATTCTGGTTCGAGGCCATTTCATTGTTAAATACTTGCTCCCCAACAGCCTTTTTGTTCAACTTCTTTCAGACCCATATATTTCTACTTGGTCACAAACAATAGTGCAGAAAATCAAAACCATGGGAATTGATTTGGCCTCTCTGTACAATTGTGGTGAAACAGCTATTTTGCAGGTGGTGCGGAGGAGGATTTGGGATATGGAAGCCCAAACAATTAATGCTGGGAGTTATGGAGTCTGTTCTCCATGCTTCTTTGACCTTCCCCTGCCCCCAAGCCTCTATGGCTTTGTACATCTCTAATCTAACAATCCGACTTTATGGGCGGGTTTTTATGTTAGCGAGATTCAATCTTTTCCCCTCAGCTTTTGTTTTAGGCAGATATAGGGGTACACCCTATATGGACAGAACTTGCAATTGCCTCTGTAGTGAACCTGATTCAGTTGCTCATATCCTTCTACGTTGTCCTCATTATTCTACTATGCATAGTTATCTGATTAGTCCCCACTTACCTACCACAAGGAATCCGACTGACAATGACCTTAGAATTTTATTGTCTGATAAATTCTTGGCAACTTCTTTGTCTGTTGCTGAATTCTTAGCCTATGTTTGGAAGCTTAGGGTAAGGGCGTACAAGTCTTAACCCTCTTGTATTCTTTAGAATTGTTATATTCTCAACTGAGGCCCCTGCCACACGGCAGGGAAAAGCCTCTTTAAAGCGCGGCTTTTAAAAGCCGCGCCAACGTTGACACGGCGCGGCGGGATCACACAGATCCCCCGGCCGCGCCGCCTTTTCTCCCCGGCGCGATCAAACGCCGGGGAGAAAACACGTCCCGAACGGGAGCCGGCTGAACTGCGCATGCCCGAGCATGCGCAGTTCGGCTCCAGGCCGGGGTTGAGCCGGCGCAAGGGAGCGCCGGCGATCAAACGCCCGGCCTGAAGCGCGCCAAGGAGTTGAACCACCGAGGTAGGTGGTGTCAACTTGAGGCGCGTTTTCTCAGAAAGGGCCAGTTTGGGGGCGGAAGCAGAATGCTTCCCAGATGTTGTGGTGTGATCGCGCTGCTTTGATCCGCCCCCAAACTGGCCCGCAACTGGCCCAAATCGCTGCGTATGAACGGGGCCTGAGTTTATTATTTCCGAGAAGTTTAAAAATGATCCCTTGTTGGTGTAGCTTGGTTTAATTTCGTTCTATTTATTTTCTATTTGTTTCATTGTCCTCTTTCTTGCTGTGTTATGCCAATAAAGGTCTATGCAAGTTAGTAAATACTTGTTCTGGCCACAGGTCTTTAAATAGGTCTGTTAGGAATCATTTGAAACAGTTGTAACTAAATTTCAGGGTAGAGTTTTAGTTCCTCCCTAATTAGGCGAGTGCTAGGCTATTAAAAGAGGCAAGGTTGTGTGTGTAAAACAGTAGTGTAATTACCCTAGATTAACTTTAGAATAATCTTTCTAGAGTCATCTCTGAGCATCAGTACCTGAAGGTAGGCGCTTGTAGACAAATTTTGCTTTATGTTGTCCTGTAGTTTCATTTTTTAGAAGGGAGCTCTTGAATTCGTGAAAATGAAAGCAGGTGCACACCAATAGGAAACAATCAGGGGAAGTTTAATAAAGAACATTAGGGTTTTTATAAGTTGGTAAATTTCATCTTAAGGGTCATTTCAATTAAACTTTAGCCAGGTTTCAGAATAGGAAGTCACTAGTTAAAAACAACAACATCCTAAAGCAATGTTAGGTTAGCTGCATTGAAGAAAAACTCTACTGAGCTTCTGTGTATTGTCCTTGTTTCAGGTGGGCTTTCAAAATGGCTGTGTACATTGCCCTTGGTTCTGGTGGGCTTGCAAAGGTGCCCCCCCCTGCACTTCAGAGTGTTCTCCTGAGCTTCTCTGTGTTGAGTGCATTGCCCTTGGTTCTAGTGGGCTTGCAAAAGGAATGTATTGCTTTGCTTCAGGTGGGATTGCAAAACTGCTCCCCACCCTGTACTTCAGAGTGTTCTGCTGGTCTTCTCTGTGTTGAGTGCATTGGATTCTGTGTATTGCCCTCAGTTCGGGGGGGGGGGGGACCTGGCTGGAATTTTCTGATTTGACATTGGTTCAGTTGGGCTTGCACTGACACATTGGGACTGGATTTTGCTGGGCTTTTCTGTAACATATTTGTTCTGTTGGGCTTGCAAGAGTATCCCCTGCTTCATTTTGTTGTGCTGGGACTCTCTGGTTTGATATTACTTCTGTTGGGCTTGCCATACTGGTTTCTGGTTCTGCTTAAATTCCTGGGTTCTGCTTTGTTTCTTAGGAAGGGGTGAGGCTGTTCCCCCCATTGGAAACAATGGAGGATGCATGGGGCACCTTCTTTGAAGCCCCATAGAATTGGATGCCCAATCCAATCTTTTTGAAACCTAAGGATACTTTTGAGTGTAGGAACTAGCAGTTCTGTTGCAAATTTAGTGCTTCTACCTTAAAAAAAACAGCCCTCCTAGTCCCCCAAATAACTTCCCCATAGGCTATAACAGATCTGGGAAAAAAAGAAGAAATCCTTAAAAACAAACAAACATGAATCTGAATACCGTACCAGTATTAGAATTGGATATTGGAAATACTAATATTTTTGGGGTCCAGTATATCCAAACCGAAAAAAATACTGAGTTCCTTTCTTTTCTTTTTAACTGTACATCCCTAACCCATGCTTCCTGGAGTTCCTTGGAAGACGGGCAGGAGGAAAATGGATGGATAAAACTATACCCTGATTCAACAAGGACAAGTTATCTGATTACAAAAATGAAACTGTTCAAGAGAACATGGTCTTAGGCAGGGCTATTTTTGGGCTGGAACACACAGGAACGGAGTTCCGGCTGGCTATGGAGTTGGGCACGCCCACTACAGCCGAAACCTCTGTGTGAGTGGCTATCAGAAACCACACCTCCACCCCAGCCAGCTGTGACCAAATTCCTTCCCTCTAAGGGCTGGTTTCCCGGGGCTTCCCACAGCCCCGGGGTGCCCGGGCAAGCCAAGGGAAGGCATGAGGTTGTGGCCTACCAGGCTAATGAGCTGTGCTGTTAGGGGTGTGGCCTAATATGCTAATGAGTTTCTGCTATTTGGTGTGGCCTGTTATGCTAATGAGTTCCTGCTGGGCTTTTTCTACAAAAAAAGCCCTGGTCTTAGGTTTGTTTGTTTGTTCACCAACCTCCTTCTTTCAAATGTTCTTGAAAGTACTTCTTTTTTTGTTAACCATGCATGCAGATGTTATAATTTGTTAAAGAATCCATTAAGGTTTGCCATAAGCAATCCATTATACTTTTAATCAGTATTTAAATTTCTGAAGTTGTTTAAGGTTAGCAGTACCTGGGGATAAAAGCTCCAACCAACTCTGAGGCTGCAACACAGGCAGGAAATATAATAAGAAGACAGAATTATTATAATTTTTTTTTTAAAAAAAGAAAAGAAAAGAAAAGAAAAAAGGAAACAGGAAAGCACTTGATGACTGGGCCTGTGATCTTTACAGGGCTAAATGGTGCAAATATTTGAACTCTGAGGATGATAAAGCACCCTTTTTTTAAAGACTTCAGTTTTACTTTTGTAAAATTATCATTCAGAAAACAAGTTGCAGTTGCCACGTGTGCTCAGGGCCTGGATTCAAATGGGTTCAAATGTTAACTATTATTGGACTCACTGAACTGTTAAGGTGGTGGTACAGCTGAACTGTTCTCAGAGAGAAACCTGTTTTGTTTGAGCCAGTTTGGTGTAGTGGTTAAGTCTGCGGACTCTAATCTGGGAGAGCCGGGTTTGATTCCCCACCCCTCCACTTGCACCTGGCTGGATGGACTTGGGCAAGCCGTAGCTCTGATAAAAGCTGTTCTTGAAAAAGAGCAGTTTCTGTCTAGAGCTCTCTCAGCCCCACCTACCTCACAGGGTGTCTGTTGTGGGGAGGGGAAGGGAAAGGAGTTTGTAAGCCGCTCTGAGACACCTTTGCGTAGTGAAGGGCACGGTATAAATCCAATCTCTTCTTCTTCTTCTTCTTTGTGCATTTGTATATTATTTGGAGCCTCACAAGGTCTGCCCATAAACTATAAAATTGAGTAGAAGTCCAGTGGCACCTAAAGGGCAGCAAATGTTATTCCAGTGTAAGCTGTCATGAATCATAGCTCACTTCATTGGATGTAAGAATGTCAGGGTAAAATTGAGAGATCAGCCATGAAGCTCCCTAGATTCTGCTGTAACAGGGGAGGATCCATATCTCAGTGATACAGCATCTGTATTGCATGCAGAAAGTCCCAGGTTCAATCCCTGGCATCTCCCGTTCAAAGGATCAGGTGGTAGATGACATGAAAGTCATCTCCATGAGACCTTGGAAAGAGACTGCCAGTCAGAGTAGACAAAGCTAACTTTGGTAGGGCCATGATCTGACACACTATAAGGCAGCTTCATGTGTTCATTTGAAGAGATAAATGTGTACCTCTCTGGAATTCTTCATCTATAACAAGTTAAGGATGGGGCACCATATTGGATTTAGGAATGTGAGGGGAAAGCATATTGAGGCCCCGTTCACACGAGGCGATTTGGCCCGGGAACGGGACAGTTTGGGGCCGGATCAAACCGGCGCGATCACACCACAACATCTGGGAAGCGTCTTGCTTCCGTGGCCAAACTGTCCCTTTCCCGGGAAAAAGCGCCTCAAACTGAACCACCTACCTCGGTGGTTCAAATGGACGAGGCGCCTCTTCCCGGGTGTCTGATCGCCGGCGCGTCTTTGCGCCGGCACATCCCCGGGCCGGAGACGAACTGCGCATGCTCAGGCATGCGCAGTTCGGCCGGCTCCCGGTTAGAGCCGTCTTTTCTCTCCGGCGTTTGATCGCGCCGGGGAGAAAAGGAGGCTCGGCCGGGGGATCGTGGGATCCCGCCGAGCCGTAGCAACGTTGGCGCGGCTTTTAAAAGCCGCGCTTTAAAGGGCTTTTCCCCTGCCGTGTGGCAGGGGCTTGAGTTGTCTAACTCTGAGGTTCCCATGGGATCTTCATTAGATCATCTATAATTGTACGATTTTTATCCTACCTTCCTTCAAGGAGATCAGGAGGACAATATACGTGACCTCCCCCCACCCTTTTTATTCCTATGGCAGGTCAGGCTGAGGAAGTGTGACTGGCCCGAATCTACCTGGTCAACCTCATGGCGGGGTGGAAAGGTCAACCTGTGTCTCTCAGATTCTAAGACTATTATACGACACAGATTGTCAGTGATTAGGGAATATCTTGAGTGGCCAAGTCTTCTACTGGAAGAAAACAATGGCCTTAAGATGTTGTTTCAGTATTCAGTTTGTTAAGCATTGTTGTGAAAGGCCTATGTATTACCAACAAGCCACATTTTTTTTCCCTGATGTGATTGTGTTGCAGTGAAGTTGCTCTTTAAAAATCAGTTCATGGCTAAGGTCTCCCTCAGGGTTTCCTTCCCTTATTCATTATTTATTTATTTAAAATATTTCTAGGCTGCCTGGCCATCCAAACAGGGTCCCCAAGGCCCTATTTGGCCCTATATTTCAATTTACTTGAGAAGTAATATCACATGTTTAGGATATGTAATTTCTGCAAGGGAAGCAGTTTCTTAGTTCTTATCCATGCCAAGCTAGTTAGGTTCCTGGTGGATCAGCTTGTATTTTGCTAGCTGGTCACAGGAGGAAGAAGGAGGAGGAGGAAGAGGAGGAGGCGACTGGATTTATACCCCACCCTTCACTCGGAGTCTCAGATCAGCTTACAGACTCCTTTCCCTTCCCCTCCCCACAAAAGACACCCTGTGAGGTAGGCGGGGCTGAGAGAGCTCTTTCAAGAACAGCTCTGACAGAACTATGGCTTGCCCAATGTCTTCCAGCAGCTGCAAGTGGAGTAGTGGGTGGGGAATCAAACCTGGTTCTCCCAGAATAGAGTCCACACACTTAACTGCAACACTAAACTGGCTTAGGGTGGTCCACTTGTGTTTCTCCTTGGATATCAACTGTTCGGGGAGAGAAGCTCCTGATCGCTGAGGTAAAGTTTTTGCAGTTGTTTTGGGAACTACTCTAGACTACAAAAGGAAGGCATTCAACGGTTTGGAAATGTTTTGTTTACCTGAAAGCACTCCGCTTTGGATTTATATCCTCTGAATAATTTGTTGTCATCTGCAACCTATGTTACCTCACTGTTTTACAGAATTCCATCATTGCTAAGTTCTCTCAGGTGCCTTTTGATAAGGGAAATTTTGGCTTCACTCTTTTTAGAATTCTTTGAAAAGTCAGCAAGCATGTAGATGAGAACCAGTTCTTTTGCACCTGAGCTAGGTGATCATTCTTTCCTTAGGCTGGCAGCTGGCCCATATGTATTGGCTGGTTGTAGATTAGAAGGGAGCTATGGGGATTCAATAATTTGGAGATGTTTGGTTTAAATGAAAGTATATTGCAGTCAGTTTGGGATTTGCTATTTTTTTTTAATCGTTGTTGTCTTGTCTTGCTGAGATATAACTACCACTTTGGTCAATCAAAATTTGGTGAAATCACTCACTTTTTATTTTGATTATTTTTGATTATTTTTTTAAAATAAAGCAAGAATTTAGAGTTCCTGAACATTGGTTCTTGAAGAAAACAAAAATGTACAAGGTACCATAAACAAACAAATAGATTTATCCTTTCTTCATACGTGGTCGTACACGGCAGAATTTTCCTATTTAAAAACAAAATCCTTGCACACAGACACATAAATGACATAGGAAGAAGAAAAGGAAGAGGAAGAACAAAAGGAAGAGGGGGAAGAGGAATAGGAAGGAGAAGAAGAAGAGTTTATACCCCACCTTTTTCTACCTTAATGTATCTTGAAGTGGTTTACAATCACCTTCTCTTCCTCTCTTGACAACAAGCACCTTGTGAGGTAGGTGAAGCTGAGAGAGTTTGGAGAGAACTGTAACTGGCCCAAGGTCACCCAGCAGGCTTCATGTGGAGGAGTGGAGAATAATTCTAGGTTCTCCAGCCTAGAATCCACCACTCTTAACCACTACACCATGAAGGTGCACAGTATTTTCTTCTAACCTCTAGACTTGGGGCTGCCAACTCTGAGTTGGGAAATTCCTGGAGATTTGGGGTGGGTGGGGCTTGGGGAAGCAAGGATGTTCAGTAGGATGGATACGCCACAGAAGGCACACTCCGAAACTGCCACTTCCTCCAGGAAAATTGGTCTCTGGAATCTGGAGATAACTTGTCATTCTGGGAGGTCTCCATGCACCACCTAGAGGCCGGCAGTCCTACTTCTAGTTTTCTATGAGAAGGTGGTGGTGGTTTGTGCAGAAAACTGGACGTCCCGTCCCCCCCCTCAGGAGCAGCATTTCAGGGAACGCTTTGAGCTGCAGTCAGAGGGGACTGGTGAGAAAGTCACACTCTGTTATGGAGATCCTTCCATCCGCAAAGGTACCAGCAGGATCCATGCCATTATTTAATTTTCCAAACCCAATCTGGAACCCCAAAATTCATTAACAAATTCAGATGAGGAAAATTTCGGAAGCCTCCCTCCTAACTACCAGAGCATTCCATTAAGGAGCTTACTATGGAAACCAAATAGTATATTACTCAGAAAAACATTGCCCAGACAACTTAAGTCAGCCCCCCCCTCCCCAAAATCTGCTCACAGGGTTGTCCTATTGTTCAAAGACAACACAGAGGTCCACAGTATCACAGCATATTTGATGTCTAGCTGGCAACATAAGTCGTTCTTGTTTGTGATTTCTCATTCAGCTTTCTGAGGAAACGGTTCATTTACTCTAGGCTGTGTTTGGCTCCGTCATGAAGTGGATGCTGAGAAAACATCCTTTATACGTGCTGGATGTCCCGCTTCGGAGACACAAAGGAAAATGAAATCCCAACAGGGCTGTGTACAGAGAGATAAGAATGCAAGTCGATCTTGTATATTTTACCTGGTTAACATAATAGAGTGATCAAGCATCCAGCTTTTATACAAACCATGAGGGAACAAATGGGACCAATCAACATTCATGTAATTGAATTACAATTTGGAGACCATGTCGTTTTCTATTTAGGCCCTTGTTCTGGGAGGGTTTTGGAGATGCGAAGGAACAACTTAGATGCTCTGCATGGACATGGTGTACATAAAGCAGTATTTTCCCTTCCTAGTGGGCAAGGTCCAGTCAAGTTAAGCCTAAACTACAGAGAAGACACCTGTTTGAATAATAAAACAGTCATTTTAGTTCCTAGGGTCCCTCACAGTTTTCATTCTCAGATTACACTTACCACATTCTTGGTGTTTGATAGGACATGAGGAGGGCATACTTGCCATCTAGGTGCTTGATGCAGATCATACGCGTTCATGACATTAAGATTTTACTGAATTGCTCCATTGTGATCATTTTCTCTCATCTCTCCCCTGATGCTCTGGGGATTTTTTTCCCCCCATGAAGCACTGCTAGATTCCTAGAGAAAGTTGTAACAGCTATTACCAAAGCTATTGCCTTCGTATAACACGGCTACTATTCAATATGTAAGATGCAAGTCTGCTCTCTCAGAGAATTGTCAGACCAGTATGTTGAAGGAGAACCATAAATAAACAGTGCTAGATAAGGATGGGCACAAACCACATTTTTAAATCATGAACCAAACCACAAACTGATAGGTAGGTTCAAGGGTCATTTCGTAGAAAAAGGGGGGGGGGAGTGTTAGCTGAATTGCTTTATTTACAGCATGGACGGCTTCAAAAGGGAATTAGATAAGAATATGGAGCAGAGGTCCATCAGTGGCTATTAGCCACAAGGTATAGATAGGGACTCTGGGGCAAGTGATGCTCTGTCATCTTGGTGCTTGGGGGGGTCAACAGTGGGATGGCTTCTAATGTCCTGGCCCCACTGGTGGACCTCCTGATGGCACTGGTATTTCTGGCCACTGTGGGATACAGAGTGTTGGACTGGATGGGCCTTTGGCCTGATCCAACATTGGCATCTCTTATGTTCTTATGAGCTGCAGGAGCTCATTAGCATACCCAGTAGGCTATTAGCATAATAGCTCATTAGCATATGCCACGCCCCCGGCATTGTCAGAAGTTATGTCAGAAGGGGAAGCAAAGGGGGGGAGTGTTAGCCGAATTGCTTTATTTACAGCAATTGGCAATTTATAAATGGGTTCTTGCCAGTTTATATCAAGGTCCTGCTCCCACCAAGGGCTACCAGTAACAGATTCGAGGCAGTTGTAATTAAAATAGATGTCTTTTACTTAAAGAATAAATCTCATACAAACAATACTGATGCACTCACACATTCAATCAAGTTCCTTAGAAATACAGTATTAAAATAAGCACTGTTGCATTAGCAGGTAGGGTGATGGTAGGCAATACTTATCTGTCTTGCAGGTTGGTTGTTCCAATGAAGAATAGAGGGGAAGAAATGGAAAACTAAGGGAATTCACACACGACCAGAAGTAGGAGAGAGAGAGAGCCATGTGACTGGTTCTATCCTTTTCTAGTAGGTTCAAGAGATGGGTGGTAACCGTGCCAACCTCTTTGCCCACCTACCTGTTAGTCCGTCCCAAAAACAATCCTATTGGTTGCAGGTAGGGAGGAGAGGTTACCTAGGAGGGATGGCCAATATTGTAACCTAAAACTGTACTCGAAGTATGGCATCTGGACAGGTGTGAAATCCAGGTTTCAGGATGCTTCATTGTAGTGCTGATGAAGTTGGCCAGTTCCATTGATAACCAAATGTCCATCTGGCAGGAAATTCCAGCTCAGGAACAAAGCAGTTACATGGCAATGGGTGATACGTACCACTCATTAGCACATTAGGCCACACCGCCATGTTACCAGAAGTGTGGTCATCCAGCCACACTCACCTTTCCCTTCTTATTCTGTTTACCTTGTTTGTTGTCAAACCAGGGCTTTTTTTGTAACAGGAACTCCTTTGCATGTTAGGCCACACACCCCTAATGTAGCCAATCCTAATGAGTTTCTGCTGTTGGGTGTGGCCTATTATGCTAATGAGCTCCTGCTGGGCGTGGCCAACTCAGGAGCCAGCCGGAACTCCGTTCCTGTGCGTTCCTGCCCAAAAAGAGCCCTGCTCCATTGTAGTGTTGATGAAGCTGGCCATTCTCATTGTGAACCAAATGTCCATTTGGCAGGAAATACCAATGCAGGAACAAAGCAGTGATGTGTCCTCCGTGACCACAAATGATTCTGCAATGGGGGCTGTCTCTTCTCAAGCTGTTGTTTCTTACTGCTCACAATAATGGAGGTGTGTCCTTCTTCACCAGGCTGGTAACTGTGTAGCTGAAACCTTATTTACACGTGTAAGGCTTGTGCAGGCACCTTCTATGTGTTACATCACAACAGGTGACTTAAAATGTACAGCTCTCTGAGCCTATGTGTGTGTGCACAGTCCATTGTGTGTAGCAATAAATATAGTCCATAAAGCAAAATATCAAGTTCATTTTCTAACAGGAGGCATCTTCAAAAGCATCCCCTTCCCTTCCCCAGGTGGACTGGGGTGGGGGGAAGCAAAGGGAGAAGGGCTTTCAAGTTTAAACCCCTTCTCTCTAAAGTCGCCCCATAGAATACAATGGAAAGATGGCACTGCTGATGCGGCACAACTACAGAGAGAAGGAGCTTTGGGGCGGGGTGGAGAGCTAGGGGCGGGGCTTGCCACCACCGCCATTGTGTCTGCTCCTGGGCTGCCGGAGTAGCACTTCGGCCCAAAAGGACCCCTGGGCTGGTTCATGAACCAAACTGGTTTGTATTGGTTTGTGAGTCATTTAAAGTTTGAACCCCTACTTTCTGCTTCCTGTGGCTTTTGGCGGTGAACAAAAAGGAGGGGGTGAAATGGCTGGGAGGCATTTCACCCCATGCTTTCTGCTGGCTGCAAAAAGCCACAGACAACAGAAAGCAGTGGCTTAAATGGCTCTGAGCCATTTAAACCAAACTGCTGAGCCCTGCTGTTCAACAGTTTTTTGTGAAGAGCATAAAGCAGATGTTTAAATGGCTCAGAGCCATTTAAACTCCTGTTTTCTGCTCTTCGCGAACTGCCATGAACTGCATAAAAAATTGTGGAAGTTAATGGTGGCTCCTCAGTCTGGAGCATCACTTCGTCAACCGTGAGCTGGCCACAATTCATGAGAAACTTTAGTTCATGAGCTGGTCCGTGCCCATCCCTAGTGCTAGATGCTCTCTAGTCTTTCAGACAGTTATTATTCAGACACATCATGTTGCTGAAAGGCACATTCCATGTGTACATCATGAAAAGTTTCACAACACCGCCGAACAAAACTAGCATACCAAATCACCACAACCGCCCCCAAAAAATGTCTTGTGAAAAAAAAATGAAATTCTGGGTGTATCTAGCCACCCGTGGACTTTACAGAGTTCAGTTTTCCTGCTTCCCCCTCTGGAATGAACCCCTTGAAACATTGTTCTGGGGGGGGGGGGGTCAGCATAACAAAATAGTGGGCAAAATGAAGTGGGGAGGTGAGGACTGACAACAGTTTCTACCCCTTTTCCCGCACACTGAAAGGCAGCTCAGTGGGAGAAATACATTGTTGGATACCCGCCTGTGACTGTAACATTTAGACTGGACCACAGTCTCATCAATACAGAGAATCCTGACCCACTGTAGAGGGCTGTTGTAAAGACTGTGATGAGGTTAATGCAGTTCAAGCAGTTTAAAAGCTTGAAAGCACTGTACAAACAATGAAGATTCTATTCTGCCTCTCCGAGAACAGGTTTCCATGAGATTCCATTAAATCAAACCACTCGCATCTTCTCCTTTTCTCCCAGCGTCCTTTATTTTAAAAATATATATTTTTTTAAAAAAATAGAAAATGGCAGGGGAAACTTAGTGCAATGAATTCAAGTCATACATTTTGCTTTAGTTATTGTTACTGGGGGGGGGGTCAGGGACAAAATCACCAGGTTGTTGCTTTTATTAGTTGCATTAGTTGCCCCCCTCCCCATTTTAATTGCACAAGGACAGTGAAGTATTTGCTTTACCCTCCCAAATGAAATTGCTGGAATTTAAACAGGCTTAAATGCGGCTGGATTATATTTAATATTTGCACAGCCTACATTAAAGAAGACTTTCGTTCTCAGATTTCCAACTGAATGGGAAATAAGTTGTTGGAGAAATTGTTTTACTTAAAACTCGATTCCAAATTCACAGCCTGGAGCATAGGAATGTTATGGTTATTTCACATCAGTAGATAAAAAACTGGCTTTGCATGTCAATATGTAAAATTGCATAACCCCCTATCTTCTTAGTCCCTGGTGCCCCCTCTCGCAGTTACCAGGTCACTGTGCCATAGCAGCTGTAGAATATAATGAATGAAGTTTAAGACACCTTTTTATCAGGTTTCACTCTCATTCATACTGACTAACCCCCCTGTCCTCAGAGAAAAGCATCCTGGTCTCAGGCTCCTTATGCATTTTACAGCTCGCCTGCCATTGAGAGAGGAGGTTCGTCTCTCTGTGTGGTGCCAGAGGCTTGTTACCTTAGTGGGGACAAATGCCCTGGCTTCTCAAATGTCTGTTACTCTGGGTGATTTCCCACAAGTGCTGCTCCGTGCTCACTCTTCTCTTTGCCCCGGTGGTACGTGTCAATTTTACCCAAGCTGCTGCACGGCCACATTTAGCCCTGCAGCTTTGCGTGATTTTCCCCGCGTCTATTCAATCCTGCTTTTTGAGGATTGAGTGGATGCGGGAGAAATCGTGCAAAGCTGTGGGGCAAAATGTGGCCGCGCAGCAGCTTGTGCCGAATTGACACATACCATCGGGGCAAAAGGGAGGCGTGAGCGCCGAGCAGAGCTTGTGGGAAATCACCCTCTGTTTTTCTTGCTATATAGAGGCTATGTGTCTGGGGAGGAGGGGTAGGCAACTGTTAGTTTTGATGGGAGGGATGCTCTGGGAGAGGTATGTGCTTAGTGGGGGGGGGGGTAAAAAGGTAAAGGTAAAGGTTCCCTTGCTCGAAAGCCAGTCGAATCCGACTCTAGGGTTGCGGTAACCAGCACTTTCCAAAGAAGAATAGAGGGGAAGAAATGGAAAACTAAGGGAATTCACACACAGCCAGAACCAGACATGACTAAACACCAAGGCGCATGGAACGCTGTTACCTTCCCACTGAAGTGGTACCTATTTACCTACTTGCAATTTCTTGCTTTCGAACTGCTAGGTTGGCAGGAGCTGGAACTAGAGATGGGAGCTCACTCCGTCATGCAGCAACTTGGGTCTCGAACTGCTGAACTAATGACCTTCCACAGCCTGCAGTTCAGTGTCTTAACCACTTGAGCCACTGCAGCTCCCTAGTGGGGGGGGGGCGGTAGTTGACTGTTAATTTTGGCAGGCAAATTGGGTACTGATCTTTAGTGCCTTTACTTGAACACACTATATCTGTAACCCTCGTGTGTTCCACTTCAGTCTTAACAATAACTCGTGTCCAGTATTTTATTTTATTTATTTATTATTTATATTTCTATCCCGCCCTCCCCGTAGGCTCAGGGCGGCTTACAAGTCATATTACCAAGTCATAACATAACATAAAACAATACATACAATTAAGATTTTTAAAACCAGTTATAGTCATAGAAAAATATATTCAATACTCCTCGCATAAAAACCAAGATGGCTATCTCTTGAAATCTCATTCAAGTGCTCAAACTCCAGATTACCCTGTACCCAGATTCTAGTGCGTTGATGGTGCCATGGCGTTGGTGGTACCATGGCAGTGGCGGCTCCTATTCGAACGCCTGGCGGAAGAGCTCCGTCTTACAGGCTCTGCGGAACTGTGCTAGGTCCCGCAGAGCCCTGATCTCCTCTGGGAGCTCGTTCCACCAGATAGGAGCCGCCACTGAAAACGCCCTATTCCTGGTCACCACGCATTTAATAGCTCGGGGACCTGGTACATCCATCAAGTTCTGCTTCCCCGACCGTAGTGCTCTTGGGGGAATATGTGGGGAAAGGCGGTCCCTTAGGTAGACTGGTCCCTGGCCATATAGGGCTTTAAAGGTAATAACCAGCACTTTGAAGCGGACCCGGTACGCTATAGGCAACCAGTGCAGCGCTTTCAGCACAGGCTGGATGTGATCTCGTCTAGGAAGATCCATCAACAGCCTGGCTGCAGCATTCTGCACTAGCTGCAGCTTCCGAATTTGCAACAAAGGCAGCCCCATGTAGAGAGCGTTACAGTAGTCTAGCCTCGAGGTGACAGTCGCATGGATCACAGTGGCTAG